>NC_046159.1:159047355-159231565 GCF_011064425.1 Rattus rattus
AAAAGACAGACTCACATGTGCTTTGCTGAGACAAGACTCATGGAAGGCCTATTGATGTTAGAAGAGAGACCATGGGACTCAATGAACGTGATTGTGAGTTTGCATAGCCTATCTTGAAATGGTTCCTTGGTCAACAATCCTCACCTGATCCTTACTTCATTGAAAGAGAATTTCTCACTGTGTTCCACCTGGTACTGCTGGTTGTAATGACTTATACCAGATTCAACAGTGGACTGTGGTTTCCTAATGGATGATACCACCACGGCTATATCTGTTTTGGTATCCTAACAATGCTTTCTAAATGGACTGATTGTGTGACAAATGGAGATTGGAATTGAACCAAGAAACTATTCGACACATGTCATATCAACATGTCCTTATTTACTCTCTCTTTCCCCTTCATTTTGGATAGTGGGCTAAAAAGGGGGGTAGAAGCATCTGAAGAGAATTATATTAAAGCTTGGTTTACTAAAAATTTGAAAGCCTACAATGTGTTTTGGAGTTTTAGTAAGTTTCTTTTATGAATGTGGGTGCCCGTGCATTTTGAAGTATAGATGTTCAAAATTAGAGGGTTTTTCAGTAGATTTTTCTGTTTGATGAATGTTAAGTGTCCTTCCTCATCTCATGATAACTCTGTTGAAATTCTTTGATTGGATATTAGGATGTAAATCAGCTTGTTATTAGTACCATTTACTTAGAAAGCCTTTTTTAGTTTTTTACTCTGAGGTAGTGATTGTCTTTGTAATTGAGGTGTGTTTCTTGTATGTAGCAAAATGCTGGATCCTGTTTGCATATCCACTCTTTTAGCTTATGTCTATATATAGTGAATTGAGTCAATTAGCTTATGAATTTCTATGCAAAAATAATCAATAAAATTATTACAATCTGAATCCAGGAACACATCAAAAACTATCAATCAATTTTACCAAGTAGAGTT
The DNA here is from genome assembly GCF_011064425.1 of Rattus rattus. Taxonomy (NCBI): domain Eukaryota; kingdom Metazoa; phylum Chordata; class Mammalia; order Rodentia; family Muridae; genus Rattus; species Rattus rattus. The sequence continues at coordinate 159,048,293 of NC_046159.1, forward strand.
CATCTCAGGGATGCAAGGATAGATCAATATATGAAAATCTATTAACATAATCCACTGTATAAACAAACACAAAGAAAAACTAACATGGCCATCCCCTTAGATACAGGAAAAACATTTGACAAAATAATACAACAACCCTTCATGTTAAAATATTGAAGATATTAGGAATTGAAGACCCAGAAATGAACCCACATGGCTAAGGTCACTTGATCTTTGACAAAGGAGTTAAAACCATCCAGTGAAAAAAAGATAACATTTTCAACAGTTGGTGCTGGTTCAATTGGAGGACAGGAAGAAGAAGAACGCAAATTATCCACTCATATCATACTGTACAAAGCTCAAGTCCAAGGGAATGAAGGACTTCCACATAAAACCAGATACACTCAAAGAGAAGAAGTGGGTGAAAGTCTTGAAAACATAGGCAAAGGGGAAATTTTCCTGAACAGAACACCAATGGTTTAGGCTCTAAGATCAAAAATCAACAAATGGAACCTCCTTAAAATTGCCAGAAGTTTTGTAAAAGACAAAGGGGCACTATCATTAGGAAAAAATTACATCAACAAAATTGGAAAGATCTTTACCAAATCCTATATCAATAGAGGCCTAATATCAAATATATAAAATATGTAAAAAATATACAAGAAATTAGACTCCACAGACGAAAATAACCATATTAAAATTGGGTACAGAGCTAAAAAAAGAATTCTCAATTTTGAAATATCAATTGGCCTAGAAGCACCTAAAGATATGTTCAACATCCTTAGTCATCAGGGACATGAAAATCAAAACCACCCTGAGATTCCACCTAACACTACTCAGAGTGACTAAGATCAAAAACTCAGGTGGCAACACATGTTAGTAAGGATGTGGAGAAAGAGGAACACTCCTCCATTTTTGTGAAATTGCAAGCTGAAACAATGATTCTGTAAATCAGTCTTGTGGTTCCTCAGAAAATTGGACACAGGACTACCTCAGGACCCAGTTATACCACTTCTGAGCATACACTCAAAAGATGCTCCAACATATAACAAGGACACATGCCCCGCTATGTTCATAGCAGCATGACTTACAATAGCCAGAAGCTGGAAAGAACCCAGATATCCTTGAACAGAGGAATGGATACAGAAAATGTAGTGCATCTACATAATGGAAATACAGAAACAAAGTGTGGAGCAGAGACTGAAGTATAGGTCATCCAGAGACTACCCCATCTGGAGGACCCATCCCATATACAGACAACAAACCCAGACAATATTTTGGATACCACGAAGTGCATGCTGAAAGGAACCTGATATAGCTGAGTGAATCTGCTAAAGACCAACAAATAAAGAGGTGGATGCTCTCAGCCAACAATTGAACTTAGAATGGGTTCCACAATGGAGGAGTCAGAGAAAGGACTAAAGGATCTGAAGGAGTTTGCAATCCTATAAGTAGAACAACAATAATATCAACTAAGCAAGTCCCCCCAGAACTTAGGGACTAAACCATCATCACAGTGTACATACAGATGGACCTTAGGCTCCAGCCACATATGACATATGTAGCAGAGGATGACCTTAATGGGAACCATTGGGAGGAGAGGCTCTTGGTCCTGTCAATGCTCGATACCCCAGTGTAGGGAAATTTCAGGTCTGGGAGGTAGGAGGGAATTGATGGGTTGGTAAATAGGGGAGCACCTTCATAGTAGCAGGGGGATATATTGGATTTCTGGAGGGGAAAATTGGACTAAAGATTGCATTGAAAGAAGATAACATTTGAAGTGTAACTAAAAAAAATCCAATGAAAAAATAACTTCAATTCTCTCAAGAAAGAAATGGAAGAACATCTCAAAATGCGTTAGGAAATAATTTGAATTTCAGAAAAAATTAGCTTCATCTTTGGCTAGATATTTTTCACAGTAAGGAACAAAGAACAATGTCAGACCCACCAATATTACCTGACTTGACTCTCTTTGTAGAACTGGGAAGGTGATCAAGGTCATGATTAATTTCTGGCATATATTTTTACCCACAGCTTCCAGATATGATTTAATAAAAACATTGGTGATCAGTAGATGTGCACTTTGAGGATATATTTTTTCCTTCATCAGTAATGTTTATATTGTTTTTCAAGTAAAGGCATTTGGGAATATACTTTTAAAATAATCATTCACTACCAGAAAAATAGAATCTAATCACCTTGTAATGTTTATTCTACTTGAAAGATTTTGCTGGGATATGTAAGCAGTGGGAGAAAAAAATAAATCATTTGGACCTTGTGATGATTCATTCACAGACTGTGTGTGTGTGTGTGTATCTCCAGCCCCGAAAGAATTCTAGTAAATGCTTCTATGTCACAGGAAGTGCTGTTTCCACTGAATCAAACTTTATTCCTTCAGAGAATAGTCTGCTGAGTGATAAATTGCCAACTTTGTGCCCTCACCTCAGTTTATCATAACCTGACAAGGATGGCTTTCAAAATGCCCATTTAAGGTATTTTTGCAATTTTCCAAAAATAAACAACAGAGTAGTAATTGAACAACCTGAGATTCATAAGAGTTTTATGGAACTAAAGTTCCTACATTTTGAAATGCACAAAATATTCTGATTCATGACAGAGTGCTGAATGTGACTTTGATCCCACCTCCTATAAATTCTACTGCATGAGGTGCTTGGGTCCTTTATTGAAAACTCTTTTGCAATATTGAAATCAATGTGATTAATCATGCACAAAGCCAGTAATGATTTTCAATAATAGTAGGGTGAACAAAAATTCCTGAGTGACAGTTGTGGATTCTTTGCTTTTTCATTCTTGAATTGCCTTCAAACTTTAGTTCCAGTGACTCAAGAATAGTGAGTCTCCTCGTGAGACCAAGGCTCCCCTTTAGGGCAGGCATCTGTGAGGTTAGACAAAGAGGGAGACATTTTAAAATAGTATTGTATTTCCATCATTTTTTATGTTACTCAGATGGAAAAAAAAAACTTTTAATAATTTGTTCTAATTCAAGTTATTATTGTTCTAATGTTACAGGGGAACCAACTTCCCTGTTTCAGTAGACATTTTCAATATTTTCAGTAGGAATTCGAGTTGCTGGGTCAACTTCACATATTTTTCCACATTTCTTCAGTGATATTTGTTCCAGTTGCTGCATTGCATGGAAGAAAATTAGGAGAGACATCCATTATAATCACACTAAACAGTTTAAGTTCATCAAGTCTTTTCATAAGTTGGTAAATCCTGATTCTTTACCCCACACTTCTACCATTATGGTGAAGTCAGTTAGGAAAATATTCTGAAGTAAGGTCAGACATTGTTACTCAGGATAAAATAACTCTCCATCCAATCATATCTGAGACAATGATGTAAAATCAGGAATATTAAAATTATTATTTTTAATTGTATTTTCTTGGATATTATATGTATTTACATTTCAAATGTTATCCCCTTTACACCCTCTCCATACACACTCCCCCTTCTCCCTGCTTTTATAATGATGTTCCTCCCACCCATCCACTCCCTACATCAACTCTGGCATTCTCCTACAAATGGGAGATGAGCCTTCAGGACCAAGGGCTTTTCTTCCTATTGATGCTGGACAATACCATCCTCTGCTACATATGTTGCTGGAGTCTTGCGTCCCTCCATGTGTACACATTGGTTTAGTGTCTGGGAGCTCTGGTGGAGTCTGGTTGGTTGATGTGGTTGTTCTTCCTATGGGGTTGCAATCCCTTCATTGCTAAATCATTATTGAAATTATCTTGCACAATTCAGCTTGAATTTCACACAATTTAACTGCTTGAAATATGTTAGTAAACACATCCCTTCACCAGTGCACCATGAAACTAAATTCAGGGGCACAGATATGTTGCAATTAACAAAAAGAAAGGTTTTTCCCATGTAAATTTACATACCCAGTGCTCCAGTAAGATTCTGAGAGAAGTTCCTATGATCAAGAAACTTGGCTTCAAATAGGATGGTAGAGTTTGAGACAAAAAATATCGAAATATATAAATCGCTTGGGACTGGAATAAATAAATTTTCCTTTATAAGAACACGATGCAGACATTCCTGCTTATTTTCTTATTTATAGTTTAGTTTTGAGATTTAAGATAATTATACTATTTTGAAAATTTCATTTCTATCATAAAAGTCTAAGAGTGTGTCCGTCCACACTCTCCTTCAAATTCATGGTATCATGTTTTACTGATTAACATCATATATTTGTATTTATCAAATTATTATAATAGTTACATTTTGTTTTATTTCATATTAATTAGGCATTGTTTTATATAAAGTAATAATTTATGAAAAATGAAATCTTCATTCATAAATATAACACTTTCAGTCCATATAAGTTTGATGTATCTCATGTCTGTGTTTCATTCTAATACTACTTCGAAAACATTGAAAATTCTTTCATAATAATCCCATTATTCCTACCATACTGCAATATATTTTTCAGCTAAGTTATTGAGTCAAGGCACCATTTTCATATTTCCTAACATGAAATTAGAAAATCAAGTATATGTCTGTATTTGATCAATTTTAGCAAAACCTGTATTTAAATATTTCTTTGATTTTTGTTTGTTTTGAACCACTTAGAAAGATTCATTCATAAGCGAATTCCCCCATCATACCACTGAAGAACAAATATTGTCATATTTACTTACTTCGGCTTATGCCTCCCTCAATTGCTGGATAAAAGTATATTTTTGGAAAATGATGAACTGAATCCCGCAATCTCCAGGTCCCAGGGATGGAATCAGTCCCGTTTCTTTTGGGACATTCTGTTAGGAAGAAATACCCTATAAAATTAGACACAATGGAGCATTGATCCACTAAAGACACTCTTGATAAAATTGTATACATTAAAGAATATGTAATTAATTCAGTCAATACTGAAAGTTTGCTACTCACATGTCATTGAGCAATACATCCAATCAATTTTGTCAGCCCAAACAGTATGTAGTTGACACTTCGCATTTTTCCTAAACAAAACATATTAAACAATAAACACTACTTATTTCCCATTTATCATCACACATCTATGTATCCCCAAACAAAACATATATTTCTGAAAGTGAGACACATTCCTGGCATTGATCATATAAATAATCATCCTTTCAGTCTAAAATTCCTCTTGGAAATGAACTGAATTCCTGTGTGCACCAAGCCTTTTGGATGGGAATTGGTCTCATACTTTAATTGACAGCATTTCTCAAGTCACAAAAGTGAAGCAAGTGACCTCATTGATGTTTCAGAAGGAGGAGCATTCTTCACAGTTAGGTTATAAACACTGCTTTTGTCACATTTGATATCACATTTTCTTTAATTCATATCCAAATTTATTGATATTCTACTTTTTAACAAACATAGGTTTTATTTTACAATGTAGTTCTTACTCATTGTTGCAATATTCGTGATTTTGATAAGAAGAAAATTAAAATATCAAGATGTGAAAACCCAAGTTCAATATATTTTAGAAGCAGTCACTCTCAACTCCAGCTTTCCCAAATTATTATTAGATTCAAATCATCTTCTCATTTCCAGAAACTGTAATGCCTCAAATATGATTTCAACACATTGTTTCTTCTACCCAAAAACTTTTCTTACCTGACATAGAATGTCATGCTCATGACTTTGTACTGGTTAAAATACTTAACCTCACGCATCAGCATCCTCACTTGACTATTTTCTGCTGTTGTGCTCACATATTTGCCTGCTAAGTAGATGGTATGGAATTTCCCTGAAAACTAAAAACATAACCTGCATTAAATTCATTAGTTAGAACATATAATTTTGAGTCCCCACACACACTTGTTGGTGCATAATATCCTGTAACTTTATTTCTGAGAGATACCTTTTGGCCTTGATGGGTAATACATAGTGCACCCTGTGCAAACACGTACACACATAAAGTGTTAAAATGAAATTAGTGAAAATTTAAGGTTAGAAATTGAATTGTAGAAGTACAAGTAAAGAAATATAAAATATTTAATATTGTGAAAGAAAAAATTATATATAATGTACTGTTAACACTATTGTGTATTTCTGTTTATGCATTATAGTTGCCTAAGATATTTGAAAACATGGCAATAGTTTTATATCATGCAATTTATGATTAAGAAAAAAATGTAAAAAATAGATTAGAGATTCCTGTTAGGATACTGCATCAACATAAAAAAGTAATCTTAAAATTTTAATGAAAACCTATCTACCAAATGCATTCAAAGTAAATAAAAAAAGAAGCAACCATATTGTAATGTCAAAAGTCTTTGTATGGCAAGGCATTAGGACCAATTTTCCTCTTAGAAATCACTCGGAGAAGCAGATGAAAACGTTAAAATTGTGAACACTGTGTGGCATGGTATCTCATGGTATTGACCATGTTTTAATGACTCTAAAAGATAGAAATCTATTTTCAAATATATGATATATAATTTGTTTTCCTTGCAGATATCAAACTTATTTAAGGTTTTTTTTACATTGATTAAGTGTCATCCCTGAACTCACATAGAGTAGTAAAATATTTAGTGGAAATGAATATTGAATTTAAACTATGAAAATAATGTTAATTATTCAAAATTTAAAATCAAGTCCTTAATATGAGATTAATTTTCATACTGTTTAAACAGGAAAAATAAAACTAGGCAATATAAGAAGCTCAAATGAGATAAGTATAACCTTAAACTAAAACAAATAATGTTTTAAGACATGGGACATATTGCAAATTCAGAACCCCAAAAGGAACCAATATTTTCATAGAATCACACTGATTGTCAGGTCAATCTGTTTTAAATTCACCACAGACACTTTTCTTCCTACATAACTCCATAAAAGCCCATCCATATACCAATAAGGGATCCTCAGCAGCTGATACCAAATAGGCTACAGCAAGGAGAAGAAACTTCATCTTCTAGAATCTTCTCTTTCTTCTGAAGTAGAAAAATAGAGTTGTTCAGCTGTTGGTGAAATGATGTCTGAAAGAGGCTCACAAAGCATTTCAGTTTGTGCAATGTTCAATATTAACCTGTTAACTCCTTTTTTAAAAATTATCAGAACAGTTTGGCAGACTGGGCGGCAATATTTGTGTCTGACACATCTCATTTTAACCCATTGGATTAGAATTCAGTGGGGTGTAAGATAAATATTCTGGAACTGTTGACATTGAGAAACAGTCAATAAAAGAAAACTGGTTTGGTATCATTGTCACAATACAACAGTGACTAAGAAAGTCAGTGAACGTCAAAAGATGATTAATAACAAGTTGAGAACTTATAAAAATAAGTAGAGGAACTGGAAGATTTATTGATTATAATGTATTTTTGATGAAGGTGTATAATACAATTTTTGCAATTTTTATATAGATATATAGTGTATCTTAACCATAACCACCCTCACATTCTCCTTTCAGATTCTAAAAATTCTCTCCCAAATATCTCATATTTTCCTCTCATCTTCATTGTAACGAGAAGTTTGGAATTTTAGTTTCTTTCAAACACATAAAATATTATAAGAATGTGCTTTCTGATAAGGCCAGGTGTGAGACTGCTTCAGATTGTCCTCAGCACTGACCATCAATTTTCTCATCATCTAGCAGGGTTGTGATTTGGCCAGGTGCAGACAGTTTTTGCAGTTGTGTGACTTTTGGAATTCAGGGACCTTCTCAGAGGCTATATAAATTCTAGGTTCTTGAGAGATAGGGTTGAGTTATAGTCATGTGTTGTTGGTACTGATTCTTGGTCATTACTGAATTGGTTGTGGTTTGTTAACTGTATTGCTGAAAAGATGAAACAAAAAAAAAAGAAATTCAATCAGGGCTCTGGCTCTCTCTCTCTCTCTCTCTCTCTCTCTCTCTCTCTCTCTCTCTCTGTCTCTCTCTCTGTCCTTTCTTTTCCTCCTCATTTTTTATCTCATATCTTGTTGTTAGAGAATTGAATGATTAAAAAAAAGGAGGGGCGAGAGGAAAAAAGAACAAATAAAATATCAAAGATCATGTACACTCTGTTTTTTTTTTCTTTACCACAATCTCCAATTACTGTTTCAGATATGTGTGCGTATGTGGGTTCATCCAACTGGCTATAGGTACCCGAAACCAGTGCCTGTTCCCTCAGGAAGAGTTAACCTCAATGCCTCACTAAGTAAACTTTTTTCTCCTTTGTTTTTTGTTTGTTTGTTTTAATTTTTAATGGTTATTTTATTTATTTACATTTTAAAGCTGTTCCACCATCCTTGTTTCCCCTCCCTAACTCCCTATCTCATCAATGGCAATTTGAGTCTACAGAGCCAGACAGGAGTACACAAAGGTATCAACAGTGCAGCCTTCTGAGAGTTGTTCTTGTCTGGGCTTCTGAGAATTGCATGGAAGCACCAGCAACTAAAAAATCTTATTTTCAGTTGCTATTTTTAGCAAGGTTGCTGTTTATGTGTGTTTGTCCTTTACCTCTGATCTTCAGAGGACCCATCCTGGGCTGAAGTGATGGGAGATAAATTCTGCACCTGTGATGTGGTAGGAAATCCTACACTTCTGTTGATGTTGATTGTCTTAGGTTAAGTGCAGAGCCACTTGTAATAAGCAGGAATATCCTTATGTCTCTCTTAGATTTATGACTCCATTTGTCCTTTACTTCCCCTTCAGATAGATTCAACCTATCGAAATAATTAACTGATGTGATGAGAGACTAGGACTTTCAAAGAACTGAGGATATTTACTTCTGTTTCCAAAATGTCAATGGGGGTCCTTATATCCTTCAGTAGGATTTAAGGATCCAAGCTAAATGTTACTTGTCAATGACAGATTTGTGTTCTCTGCTGGACAGGCTGGATGCAAAAGGGCTTGGTGTTGTCACAGAACAGGAAAGGGGATGGCCTTCACTCTTTCTTAGGGATTGTTTCTTTCACACAAGAACTTTCAATGTGAACAAAGACAAGGAAAACAGTTAAATGAGAGGATTCCAAACAAAGCCACAAACAGGGTGAATATTAAATCATGGTTTTATATATGATTTAGAAATATACCTGTAGCTGAATTCAAAAATGTAGGCATATTCACATTCTAGAGCTGTCTGGGTATTTAAAAGCCAGTATGGTCATGAGGTTGATATCAGAAATGTATTTTCACTGATGGTACTCATTGTTGATTTCTGTAATTTTCTAGATTCTCCATTCCAGATTAATTCACTTTGACAAATTCCACATAAAACAAAACAAAATAAAAAAAAAAACACAACCACAATTCTTTTTCTTATTTTCTTTTTTTTTTTACAACTTCTTTTTGATTCCAAGAAAAAAACAACTTACATCTCTTACAGAATTTTCTGTTGCTGGGAAGATACAACATGAAGGTGGCAACTTTTTATAAGGGGGAAGTTTAAAGTTTTAGAGGTTTAGTTCTCAGCATGGTGCTTTGCTTGCAGGGACACTTACAGATAGAGTTCCAGGGAAGATACTGAAAGTTCCCAATCCTTATCAACATGCAACAGGAAGAACAGTTGACTTTGCTTGAACATTTGATACCTCAAAGCTCACCTCCAGTGACACATCCTCCAGCCTGGTCACATATATTACCACAAGGCCTACCTTTAAATCTCTCAAGCAGCAACTCTCTCCCCTAGTGACCAAGCGTTTAAATGTAAGAGTCTGTATGTATGTGCCTTAAAACATGCATGTTGCTTAAATGAATGTTTGCAATAATATTTAGGGAGGTTTCTACTGCTCGTTTTGTCCCCAAATAAATAGCAGACATTTTCTGCCTGCTTTAGGCCATTTTAGTTTCCAAGAAGAGAGACACAGAGACAAGGCCTTTTTATTAAGACATTGCAAATCTCAGGCAGGTTTTCCCACTAGGCTAGACAGGTAATACCCACAAAAAGGCCCAGATACTGGCAATTTTGCATAGCCTTGCTCAGGGCCATGTGTGTCCTCATGGATGCTCATGCATACCAACCTCATGTTGAAATCCTTCTCTTCCATCCATTTGGTTTCTCCACTCCTTCTTCCCCTTTCGGTCCCTCTCTACCCTCTTCTATTACCTTCTTGGGCACGCTGATTGCTATCAGCAGCTCTGCCCTATTTGCTTCTGCACAGCTAATTGGCTGATTCATCAATCAGGTGATATGAAACAATTTTTACATAGCATAGAGACAAGACATGACTGACTATGTGGTAGTCTGGATGACAACCAGATATCTGGGCTTAGAAATCTGTATTAGGAGTACACAAAACCATGTGCCAACCTTTCACCTGTTAAATCCAATAAATTACTCCTCTATTATTAATAAATTATACACAATCATAACAATTGTGAAAACTTTTGAAGTAAAATTTAAATTACGAGTTCCACTCCATTTTTATTTGGCAACCTGGGGAAAAGGTATTATCTTGATGAGTTCAGAGTTCTTAAATCCATTTCTACCAAAACTTGCATTTTTAACCAAGGTATATCTTCTTAGATCCACAAACAATTTTTTCAATCTTAAACAACATGTTTAATTGTAATTCTATATCTGTCTAGTCTTCATCCTTATCAGACTCCTGAGAAATAAAAATATTACCTGAGGATACAGGAAGTTTAGCGTAAGCAGCTTTCAAATCTGTAGAAATGTAGAGACACCTAACTGCCTGGACAATCACCCAAATTTTGTCTGAATCACAGGAATATTTATATCTTGCACTATTGCCCAGGATATGACAGATTTGTTATGAAGTAGAAATATTAAAGAAGTTGCCTACCTTGTCATTTACCAAAGCATGGTAGTCAATTTCCTTCATCCCATTGTCCAGTTGGAGGCGTTCTCTCTGTACCCTCAAGAGAGGACAACTTTCATTTGTCTGTATTTGTTTTTGTTTCTTTATTGTTTTTTTCTGTGCTTTTCTTTTTGGTTTTTGGACAGTGGCAAGCTGGACACTTCTGAAGTAAATATCATATAGAAGTTCTTCAATGCTCATCATCCTCTTGGAAGTAGAAATGTAGAAGTAGAATGTAGTAGAATCTGCTAGGACCAGACATGTCATTGTCAGGAAAAGACATTTATTAATAATGCATCTTTATATTCCATAGTCTGTAGATAGCTGAGGTTTTTGAAGAAAATCTATAGTGTATCTGATTTGCCCATCTCTAGCTATCTAATATCTACTTAACTTTGAGAACATCTAAAGAAGCTAAGTGAAGCTTATTTTTGTAATTAGATAAACTAGAATCTAAAATGTAAAATAAGTTTGATTCATTGACTACTAATTTGCATTTCTTATCTGAAACTTTTTTATCCTGAACTGTTTGTAAAGAAGCTATAAAAAGGATCAGAACTTAAGATATATTTTTAAGAATTACATAGGGATAATACCTTAAAAACAGAGTTAAAGCATAGAAACATAAAAAATGCTGTGACAAAATATAACACTAGATATGTATCAATATACAAAATCTATACCAAAATAATGATTCACATTACAATGCTCTTGGCCTAAATGTAGATTCAACAATCTAAGCCTAAATGTATCATTTTTTATATCCCCTGCCTTTTCCCTCATCCCTCACTCCCTTCCCCTAGATAGGAGAAAAATAAGGAATGAAAAAGAAAAAGGAGAAAGAAATCCATGAATATAACTTCCCTTACCTTGTTTCTTCCATGATCTACACCATTAACATTCACCACCAAAAGATTGCCTCTATTCCCACCCTGCAATTTGTAATGAGGCATTGTTCTACAGAAATTGCTTCCTTCTGCAACAGGTTGGGGTCAGGTATAGCTCTCTTTTGAAAGCCCTAAGAAAGTTAGGATATTGACTAGTCTTGAGAAAATTAGCTGTAATTTGTCAAGAATGCTGTTCAAAAGGAAAACTGCTCCATGCTGGTACGATTGTAAACTGGTACAACCACTCTGGAAATCAACTGGGAGGTTCCTCAGAAAATTGTAAAAATATTTACCTGAAGATCCAACTATACCACTCCTGGGCATATACAAAAATATACCCCACTATGCCACAGGGCACATGCTCAACTATATTCATATAGCAGCCTTATTTATTTATAGCCAGGAGGTGAAAATAACACAGATGTTCCACAAAAGAAAAATGGATACAGAAAATGTGCTTTACACAATGGAATACTATTCAGTTATTCAGAACAGGAACATCATGTGTTTTGCAGGCAAATGAATGGAACTAGGAAATATCGTATTATGTGAGTTATCTCAGGCCCAAAATGACATACATGGTATGTACTCACAAATAAGTAAATATTAGTCAAAAAATGTACAGAATACCCAAGATACAATCCACATAACTAAAGAAAGTTAACAAACCCAAGGATCCAAGTTAGAATTCTTCTATCCCACTTGGGAAGAAGAAGAAATCAGGGGGCAGAGGAAGGGAGGATCTGGGTGAGAGTGGATGGGGAGGGGAAAGAGGAAGGGGGAATAATCAGATATCAGAGGGGGATAAGGGGTAAAGCTACAAGGGCTAACATAGTAAATGGAAATTTACGTCTTTTGTAGGTAGATGTGGGAGCCCCTCTAGAACACACCAGAGACCTGGGTTTTGCTAAAAATCAAGGCTCACAAGGAGGTACCTTAGATGAAATGACAAAGATGATGGAGAGAGATCTTTTAGAATCAACCTCCAGTAGAAAGAAAGAGTATCAAGTAGAGGGATGGGGTTGCCATTCCACAATCAAACACTCTGACCCAGAATTGTTCCTTTCTAAAAGAACTTCAGGGACAAAAATGGAGAAGAAATTGAGGGAAAGGAGATCCAGTGACAGTCACAAATTGGGCTCCATCTCAAGGGGAGGCTCTAAGGCCTGACACTATTTCTTTTTTTTTTTTTTAATATTTATTTATTTTTTATTTAACTTGAGTATTTCTTATTTACATTTCAAGTGTTATTCCCTTTCCCAGTTTCCGGGCCAACATCCCCCTAATCCCTCCCCCTCCCCTTCTTTATAGGTGTTCCCCTCCCCATCCTCCCCCCATTGCCACCCTCCCCCAACAAACACGTTCAGTCTTAGCAGGACCCAGGGCTTCCCCTTACACTCGTGCTTTTACTAGGATATTCAATGCTACCTATGAGGTCATAGTCCAGGGTCAGTCCATGTATAGTCTTTAGGTAGTGGCTTAGTCCCTGGAAGCTCTGGTTGCTTGGCATTGTTGTTCATATGGGGTCTCGAGCCCCTTCAAGCTCTTCCAGTACTTTCTCTGATTCCTTCAAAGGGGGTCCTGTTCTCAGTTCAGTGGTTTGCTGCTGGCATTCGCCTCTGTATTTGTTGTATTCTTGCTGTGTCTCTCAGAGAGATCTACATGCAGTTCCTGTCTGCCTGTACTTCTTTTGCTTCATCCATCTTGTCTAATTGGGTGGCTGTATATGTATGGAGCCCCATGCCTGACACTTTTCTAATGCTATGATATTCTTACAGTCAAGTGCATTAGCATGGCTGCCCTCCCGAGAGGCTTAACAAGCAAACTGACTGAATCAGAAGCAGATATTACACCCCAAACAATGTTCTTAAGTTCAGAACCCATATGGTTGAATTATGGAAAGACTAGAAGCAGTTGAATAGAATGGTGACTCCACAGGAAGACCAGCAGTCTCCCCAAACCTGGACACCTGACATCTCTCTCAGATACAGAGACACCAAAAAGGCAGTATACACTATAGTCAGTTCAAGGCTACTGACCCATATACAGCAGAGGACTGCCTGGTGTGGACTCAGTAAGAGAAGACTCACCTAACTGTTAAGAGACTTGAGTCCCCAGGGAATGAAGAAGCCCAGCAGGGTGTGTTGGGGTGTCTGGTGTGGGGATGTCCTCTTGGTGACAGGAGAGGAGGAATGAGATGAAGAACTGTCAAAGGGTAGAAGAGGAGGGGGACAATGATTGGATGGTTAAAAAAGGAGCTAAAATAAAGATAATTAACAAATAAGAAAAAGAAGAAAAAGAGAGCTATCTGCAACAATTGTTGTCCAGTTTCTGCATGGTAAGAAGGTTTGAGGAATAAAGAAGTCCTGATTGAAAACGCTGACAGTGGACCCAAGGTCATCAGCTTTGAATCTGTACTGACTGCAACTTTGAAGAAACAGGTAATGAAAGGAGTCTGAGGTTGGGTGAATCAGAATAATTATAGCTCAACATCTCAGCATCATTTTAGCATTGCAAATGTTGAATCTTCTCAGGGCCTTTAAAGTTCATTAATGTCTATATAATTAAAACTTTCATAAGTAACATAATTTGCTTCATTAGTATACGAATCAAACATATGGTGTGTAAAATCAGCTTATTATGATTCTCTGCATCAAGCAGATATGGCACATGTTATTATTATTTCATAAGTTAGTTTGGACTGAATAAACAAACTCTAATATAAATTAGAGTCAATGCGATGTGAAAGGATGGCATATGTCTTGAGGATCCTATAGCCTACAAAATTTATTGACTTTGCTTAGTGGAAGTCCTGTTTGGAGAATTTTCATCTCTGAGAAAGTCTTAATGCTGTTGCCATGTAGAGGAATCCTCAAGAAATGTTACCTGTTTTGTCAGTTTTCTGGTTTTCTTACACATCTGCAGTCCAGATCTTCATCAGTTCTCCCTGGTTTAATCTGATTTTTGGTAATTTTTAAAGGAAGCCATGGTTTTTTCTTCTTCAGTGGAAAAAATACGAAACATCTTCCCCAGTTTAAGCTACTTTCATCTTTCAATTCCAAAGTCATAAAGTATATAGGGTGATCTTATTCATCAGTCCTTTCTAAAATAAAGTATTTTAATACAGCTGTGATATCTGTCTCATTGACATATTTAACATTTTTTAATTAATAAACCATTGCTCTATATTTTTGGCTATTTTTAGACTTTCTTTTAGATCTCTCTACAATTGCTTGTATTGTGGATTGTGAGATAGGCCAGAACATGTTTTCTTTTTGCTTTTTCTTTTTTTTACTGGGTATTTTCTTTACTTACCTTTCAAATGTTATCCCCTTTCCCAGTTGCCCCTTCTGAAACACCCTATGCCATCCATGTTTTATACCATATGGTCTAAAAAAACTGTTCTATCTTATAGGATACATATGAAGAATCATCAGGCCCCAAACTACAAAGGTATTTCAAGAAAAATCAATCACCTGTAATCAATGAGTAATTTCAAAATCAGACTTTTTCAGAATTCAATACAAAACTGAATTTTCATTGGAATTCTGAATACACCAATAATTATAATATATCAACTTATATTCATTTTTAAAATTTCAAAAGTATAATTTAAATATATGACATATTTTATGAAGGTTGCTCTGAGGTGACTATATTAAATAGAATCTGTATTTTTAACTCAGATTTGCATCTCTAAGAGTCACCATTCTAATTTCTCACGTTTTTTTGATTTTTAAACTGCAATAAAATTTTTTGCTGTCATTTTAGTTTTCACATTGGATTCTTAGAAGTTTCTAAATTCAAATGTAAAGAGTCTTCTAATTTCTCTTCTGTTTTCTTCAATTTAGCATTGAATATTTTAGTCTAGTTTTATTCTGATTTCTCTTAAAGGAAATATATAAAATTATAATCATTACTGAAAGTACAATTATTTTATGTTGACAGTAAAAACAAAACTAGGTAAGGCCAAAATGCTTCCTTTTCACTGCTTTCCATTTTTTTATGAGGAAACTGCTTTCTTTTATAATCTCTTCAACTCTTTGCTTTTTATCTTTCATTTTTATGTAAATCATGAAACACTCTCATCTATTTTTTCTCTTCAGAATTTCAGGCAGTTATTCACATATTTATTTATTTATTTTGCTATCTAACCTTACTATCTTTTTTTGTATTTTGATTATCTATCCTTGGGTAGTTTGTTCTATTTTCAATTTCAGAAACTTAGTTTGGGAAAGGCTCTCCAGACTCAATGGAGATGATTCAGCCAAAAGTTCAACCAGATGGTATATGGAACCTGAAGGTACCACTTCCATTGGATATACTGGGCCCCAGTGGAGGTGTTTTATCAACAAATCTTCATGTTTTTTGACCTAGAATTTTTCCAGTCTAAAGGAAATGCAGGATAAAAATGGAACAAAGACTAAAACAAAGACCTTCCAGTGATCATCCCAACTTGGGACACATTCCATGCATAAATACCAAACTTGCCATGTGGTGCTTGAAGACAAAGTTTAGCATGACCTTCTCTGAAAGGCTCTACCAGCAGCAATACCCTTACAACCAATCATTGGACTGGTTGGGACTCCCTATGGAAGTTAAGGAAGGACTGAAGGAGAAGAATGAGATTCCAATCCCGTAGGAAGGACAACAGTATCAACTATCCCAGATACCTCAGAGCTCCCAGAGACTAAACCACTGACCAAAGAGCATACATGTGTTTCTGGCTGTAATGTGGGACTATGAAAGACAGTCTGTTTCCTGGATGAGCTAAAGGCTAGAAACGCTGGTGACCCTGAGGGGACTGTAGGCATTTCACCTGATTCCCAGAACCCAGGCCTGTCACTAGTCACAGCCCTCCATAGGTTTGTGGCCATCAGTCATTTAAGGACATTGTTCCATATTCTCCACTTTTAGAGGATGTGACTACAGGTAACATAGGATCAAAACAGTGCTCCATTTTAATAAGGTACCTAAAGGCCTGGAGGTATAGCCAATGAAATTTTCTTTTCAGACATTCTTCCTGGCAAAAGGTATTTAATCTCAAGCCCACCCATGGAAGGGGTGTAGGTTTTGCTCATCTACTTTCCACCATTACAATAAATATCTTAAAACATTGTTTCATTGGGATCCGCTGTGGAGAGCCATGGAGAAGGCCGTTGCCTACAGAGCCTCTGACTAATCTCCCATAGAAGGCCTCTATGCGCCCACCAAGCCAAGCCCACTACCTCTGTCAAGCCAAAGACTATCCCCATAGAACAAGCCAGAGATGCCTGTCTTTTACTCCTAGGCACTGGGCTAGATTCAGCCCAAGGGCTCCCACTCCTTTCTCAGCTCTAATGTAGAATACAGCAGCTCCTGGGTGTCCAAAAGCCTGAAAACCAGAAGCCCCTGGACTCCATGTATGTCCAGGGGCTACTGAGTCAGCTCAACTGTCCCGATCCTCAGTCTGTACTTCCCCACCCCTCAAGCCATGTCCCATCATCTGACTTGACTGTCTTGATAGAACTGTGCAGGTGATCAAGGTGATGATGAATTTCTTGCACCTGTTATTGCACTCAGCTTCCAGATATGATTCAGTGAAAACATTGGTGATCAGTGAATGTGCGTCTTGAGGATTTAATGTAGAAATTACTGATTGCTTTATATAAATGTTTAGATTTGGGATTCTTTTAAGATTTATATAAGATTTCTTTTTAAGATAAATAATAAAATAATTGATCCTTTTGTTGTAACCCTACATTTGCAACCTTCCAGTAAGAAGAAAATAGCTGAGAAAATAACCTGACTGTCTTATACCTTTTTACTCTATAAAAATCCTTAGTTATGAATGTGTGTGAGTTTGTGGGAATGACTTTCTTCACATATAATATATAAATTTTGATGTAAAATTGTTAGGGGAACATATTTTTAAAAAATAATCATTCCCAAAAAGAAAAATAAAATGTAGTAATATTGAAAAATTTTGATGGGGATGTATAACTTGTGGGAGAAAAAAAATGGAATTTTTTAGAGGTTGTCTTGCTTGATCTACTGACTGTGAGAGTGTTTTTGTGTGTGTGTTTCTGAGGTGTGTGTATGTGTCTGTGGTGTTTGTGTAGGTTTGTGTGAGTGTGTGTGTGTGTGTGTGTGTGTGTGTGTGTAAGAAAGATGGGGCAGGAGGAGATAGGGATTAATTTCTTTTATTATTTTTCCTTCTAACAGCCTCAAAGAGTTCAAATAGTCCACTGAGGGCCACAGAAAGGATTTGCCCTGTGAATCAAGCTTTCTCTGTAAAAAGGAATTCTGTTGAAAGATCAATGATAAATGCTAAGACTTCGATTTGTTAGTTTACTCCTAAATTGACAGAGCTGTTTCACATTTCCTTTGAAAGATATTTTGGAAAATTTTTTTTATTAACTTGAGTATTTCTTATTTACCTTTCAATGTTATTCCTTTCCCGGTTTCCAAAAGTAAACATCCCCTAATCCCTCCCCTCCCCTTCTTTATGGGTGTTCCCCTCCCCTACCCCTCCCCATGCCGCCCTCCCCCCCAACAGTCTAGTTCACTGGGGGGTTCCAGTCTTAGTAGGACGGGGGGCTTCCCTTCCACTGGTGCTCTTACTGGGATATTCATTGCCCTATGAGGTCAGAGTCCAGGTCAGTCCATTACAAGTCTTTGGGTAGTAGCTTATTCCTGCAAGTTCTGATTGATTGGCATTATTGTTCATATGGGGTCTCAAGCCCCTTCAAGCTCTTCAGTCCTTTCTCTGATTAGATTGGAAATATTTTTTATTAATCATCATTTTAGTCTATGATTCCATTCAGGTATGGACTGACTTCCTGTGCACTGGGACTTGTGGATGGAAATGAGCCTCAGACCCTTAATTGATAGGATTTTCCAAAAGTAAAGCAAGTGACCCTATTAATGCAGTGCTTTAGATATCCACCATTATCAGGAAGGTTTTCTGAACAGGAGCATTCTTAAAAATGAGTTATAAATTACTTTTATCATATTTAAGATTATTAGATTTTTCTATGCTTATATCCATATGTATTAACATTATTACTTATACAAATATAGTTTCATTTAAATGTAATTTTATAATTAGAATTATTATTTACATGATTTTAATACAAAAAAAAATTAAAATAACAAGAAATAAATGAAGTTTAATATATTTTTATGTGCAGTCGCTCTCGATTTCAGTTTTCTAATTACTATATCCCAAACATTTTCAAATTTTCAGAAATATATTTTTATGCCTTCATTCCCAAAATTTCAACCAATTGTTTCTTCTACCCAAATAACCTTTCTTACCTGACATGGAATACCACGCTCAGGACTCTGTATTGGTTAAAATATTTAACCTCACGCAGCAACATCCTCAGTTGACTATTTACCTGAAATTGTATTCCAAAACTTGCCTGCTGAGTAGATGCCATTAAATTTCCATGTAAACTAAAAATGACTTGAATTTGATTCATCAAGAGCATATGGGTTTGAATACCAGCAGCCCTGCGTTGGTGCATAATCTCCTGTAACTATTTCTGAACAATATCTTGGCCTTTTGTGAGTACTTCATACATACAGTACACCATGCAGACCAAACACCCACAAATATAAAAAGATTAAGTAAAAATGTATGATAAAAAATGGTTAAAAAAGTAAGCTATAGATGTTCAATCATTTTTGGAGACATAACAGGATGACAATTCATATCAATATTATCTCATATATTGACCGGAGTACAATGATTCTAAAACAGAGAAATCTATTCCTTGAAACATGACATACAATGTGTTTGTCCTGCTGATATTTAATTGATTTCAAGTTCTTCTATATTTACTGACATTTCTTTCTTGAATTATTGGGGTAAAGTAAAATATTTGATGCAAATATTTATGAAATTTCAATTAGCAAAATGAGGTTAATTATGAAAAAGTATAAACTAAAATCATTGTTATGATGTGGGGGGGTTACTTCCTTTACCCAGGGAATATAAAATTAGGCAATATAGAAAGCTCAAATAAAGAAATTATGACCTTAAAACTAGAGCAAATAAATTTATAAGATATGGACCATACTAGAAGTTCAAAAAACAAAACAAGACAAAATAACAATATATTCACAGAATCACAGGTCTAAATGTGATAACCTTTCTTGCTGTATAATTCCCTGAAATCCCATCCTTATACTGGTTAAGGTTCCTCAGCAGCAGAAAACAAACGGGCCAGAGCAAGGAGAGGAAGAAACTTCATCCTAACAGCACTTTCTTTTCTCCTGAAGCAGACTTAGAGTATTTCATCTGCTGGTGAAATGATGAATTGAAGAGACTCACAAAACATTTCAGTTTGCTGTGTGTGATGACCCTGTTGTGCACATTTATCATTTTTTTAATTTTACAGCAGTTTGGCCAACTGAATGATAGTGTTTGCAAATGTCTGTTCTTAGTTTATTTTAAACTCTAGGATTAGAATTCACTGGAGTGTAATATAAATGTTCAGGAATTGTTGACATTCAGAAACAAAGTCAAGATGAGCAAGCTCACTTGGTGACATTCTCACAATACAAGAATGACAAAGAGAGCCAGTGAACATGAAAAGATAAGTAAGCACAAGTTTGAAAATCTCATCACAATAAATTAAGGCATTTGCAAGTTTGTTGGATAAAATACATTTTTATGGAGGATATTATATATTTTTAAAAAACATAGAAACATAGAGAGAAGAGAGAGAGAGAGAGAGAGAGAGGAGAAGTTTGGAGGATGGCTAAAGTTTAAGAGCTGCTCTTTCAAAGGTTCTGAATTCAATTGTAGCAACCACATGGTGGCTCACAATCATCTGTAATGGGATCCAATGCCCTCTGTTTGAAGATAGCTACAGTGTATTCATACATAAAATAATTAAATCAATCTGTAAAAAGAGGTTTATATTGGTATATAGTTTATCTTCTCATTTTCACATTCAACTTTCAGATTCCAAAACTTTTCTCCCAAATATCTCATAGCTTCCTCTCAACTTCGTTGTAATGAGAATTTTGAAATTTTAGTTTCTTTCAAACACACAGAAATAAAGAAGTGCCAGCAGTGAATACCATGTGTGGCGCTGCTTCAGATTGTCTACAACAATTGACTAACTTTTCCCTCATCATCTAGCATGGCTCTGATTTTGCCAGCTACAGTTAATTTTTGCAGTTTTGTGACACTTGGAATTCAGGCACCTTCTTAAGGAGATTATAAATTTTAGGTTCTTGAGGGGTGGGGTTGTGTGATGGTCATGCTTTTTGGTGCTGAATCTTGGTCAGTCGGTGGGATTGGTTGTAGTTTGTTAATTGTGTTGCTCAAAGATGAAACAAGAAAAAAAAGAAATTAGGTTCATGGGTCTCTCTGTCTCTCCGTCTGTCTCCCTGCCAGTCTGTGTCTGTGTCTCTGTCTTGGTGCCCCCTCTCTCTCTCTCTCTCTCTCTCTCTCTCTCTCTCTCTCTCTCTCTCTCTCTCTCTCTCTCCCCTCTCTCTCTACCCCTCTCTCCCTGTATCATTTTTTCATTCTTTCTATTTTAGAGGATCTAAACTGTAAAAACAAAATGGACAAGAAAGGTTAAAAGAAAGAACCTATAAAGAATCAAAGATCAGCTACGTTTTTTTCTTCCCCATTATATCCATTTAGAGTTTCCAATATGTATACATATGTGGACTCATCCATTTGGCTATGTGTACCTTATACCAGTGCCTATTGCCCCCACAGGAAGATTTAACTTCAGTCCCTCATTAAATATTTTTTAATTGTAGTCTACTATAGCAATCTGAATCCACACAGCCAGCCAGGACACAAGAGTATAAACAATGCAGCTTCCTGAGAGTTATCCTTCTCTGGGCTTCTAAGAATGATTCAATGGAAGCTCCAGCAAACAAAGTATTCTCCTTTCAGTTACTGTTTTTAGCCAGGTCTCTGCTTATGTGTGTTTGTCATTCACCTTCGACCTACAACAGAAGAATCTTCTAATGTTGTGGGAAATCCTACACCCTTATTTATGTTGATCATTCTGGGTTAAGAGCAGAACCACATGAGATAAGTGGAAATATCCATCTATGTCTCTGTTTAATTAATAACCCCAATTCTCCTTTGTTTTTCCTTTACTTCAGATGGATTCAAGCTATGGAAAGAATTAAATGATGTGAGTAAGAAACTTGAATTTTCAAAGTACTAATGTTATTTACTTCTCAGTTTCCAAAATGTCAATCTGGGTCCTTATTTCCTTCTGTAGGATTTAAGGATCTTTGCCATGTGTTGCTTATCAGTGACAGATTTGTTCTCTGCAGGGCAAACTGGATGCAGTTCAAGGGCTGGTGCTGTTGAAAAACAGAAAAGGGGACTGTCCACACTTTTTCTGAGGGGATGTTTCTTTCACACAAAAATATCCAATGTTTGTGTTACAGGGAATATCAGGTAGTG
The DNA here is from genome assembly GCF_011064425.1 of Rattus rattus. Taxonomy (NCBI): domain Eukaryota; kingdom Metazoa; phylum Chordata; class Mammalia; order Rodentia; family Muridae; genus Rattus; species Rattus rattus. The sequence continues at coordinate 159,070,337 of NC_046159.1, forward strand.
GCAGGAATGGGGAGGTGTTTGGGAGGGAAACACCCTTATAGAAGAAGAGGGAGGGTGGTGGTATAAGGGGGCATATGAATGGGAAATCAGGAAACGGTATGACATCTGAAATGTAAAAAAAAAAAATCCAATAAAAGGATTCAATGAAAGACACAGAAAAGGTTGAGTAGGATTACAAATATAATCAAAATATTTAGGTGAATACTACATGTGGAAAATTTATGTATGTTATGGAAGAGATACCCTAGAACTGAACTCACAAATGTAAAAGCATATCTGCACTCTTGACAGTCTATATTTGTAAGCCTTTATGGTCATGAGACAGATATCAAAAATGTATTTTCACTTGTGATACACATTGTTGATTACTATAATTTTTATATTCATCATTTCATACAAATTCTCTTTGACAACTTCCTCAAAGAAGAAAACCAACCAAACAAAAAACAAAAAAACAAAAAACTCACAACAACAGAAGGTTTTCTGATTTTTTATTTAGAATATTTTAATACCAAGGGGAAAACAATTATGGAACATGACTTACAAAATGTTTTGTTGCTATGAAGAGACACTGTGAAGATGGGAACTCATAAAGGAAAGTATATTAATCATGACATGCTTACAGTTTCATACATTTAGTCCATAATTGACATGGTGGTTAGTATGGACACTTACAGATGGAGTGCTGTGCAAGGAACTGAGAGTTCCAAATCCTAATCTTCATCCAACAGGAAGAGATACTGGGCCTTGACATTTGAAACCTGAGCACACCCCCAGTAGTACTTCCTCTAACAAGGACATATATATTGTCGAAGGCCAACCTTCAAATCTCTCAAGCACTTTCCATTGTGACTCAGTGCTCAACTGTAAGAGAGTCTGTATGTGTGTCCATTAAGACATACTGTTGTTTCATAGATGTATAATAGTATTTTGGTAAAGATTCCACCCGTTTTGCCCCCCCAAATTAATAGAAGGATTTTTTCTGCCTGTTCTAGGCCATTAAGTTTCTGAGGAAAAAAAAAAAAACACAGAGAGACAAGGCATTTTTTATTAACTACACTGCAAGCCTCACTTAGGCAGGATTTGTGCTATTCGAACATAACTAGACAGGCAATACCCAGAAAAATGCCCAAATGCTTGTCATCTTGAACACGCTCACCCTGATTGATGTGTTTGCTCATGACTACTCACTCATAGCAACCTCCTGTTGAAATCCTCCTGTTCTCTCCACTTGTTTTCTCCACTCCTTCTTTCCCATGGCGTCCTTCTCTACTCTCTTCCCTCTCCTTCTTGGACACCCTGACTAGTATCAGAAGACCTTCCCTATTCTCTGCTGCCCAGGTAATTGGGTTATCAGATCTATTCATGAGAGGTGATTAAAGACAATTTTTTATCATAGAAACGAGACATGATTGAACATGCCATAGTCCAAACTGCAAACAGATAGCAACTGACAGAAATCAACATGTGAATGCACAGTGCAGAAATCTAACCTCAACTATTCACACTGCTGATTAGAAAACGGTTCTTCAATACTATTAATAATCTATATTAGAAAAGAACAATTATGAAAACGTACCAAGTAAAATTTACATTCACAATTTCCACTCTGTTTTTACTAGGTAGCCTGTGAGAAGGTACTATCTTGATGAACTTAAAGTTTTTAAATCCTTTTCTACCAAGTACTCATTTATATCCTATGACTATCTTCTTAGATCTAAAACCATTTTCTCAAGCCTAAAAAATTTAGGCTTAATTGTGAGACTTTACCTATCTAGTCTTCAACTTCATCTGAGGCTTTATAGGAAATAAATATTACGGTATGCATGAATTGTAGAGCAAGTACCTTTCAAAACAACATAAATGACAGAGAGAGCTGACTGTCTGGACAATCACCCTAAATTTTTCTGAGTCATGGGAGCATCCATCATATTTTGATAAGTTCCACACTCTATTCTTTGAAGAATACCTTCAATGTCACAATGTTGTGTACTGCATTTCCATCCTGCTTGGTCTTAAAAGGCAAAGTTTGCACTGTGGTGTCTCAGAGTATTGCCTGTTCTAAATGGACCACTATGTGCAGTTCCACAGATTTGGCCCAGCTGTAGTCAGATCAGACATGTAGTTGTGCATTGGAAGGGGGTACACACAGCCCAAAAAAGCAATTTGCCAAGAATGGTGATATATTTGAGACAAGGTCTACTACCACTTGAATGTGTTTTCTCTGAGTTTTTGCCATGGCTACAAGGCTGGTATTCACCATTCTCTATCCAGTGCTAAGATTGTTGATACAGAAATGGTACCTCTGGATATAGATTTTTTGACGGACATCTGTTTTTTTTTTTTTAAATTTCTTTGATTTGCTGTATTTTACTATAGTTATATCACTGCTTCCTTCTCCCTCTAAACACTTCCATATGTCCCCATTGCTCTTTTTCAATTATTTGAGATATATATATATATATATATATATATGCAGTTTGCGAATCAATTCTACCATGAAGTATAATATAAAATAATTCATTCAATATTATATACACATATATAATTAATTTACTTATTCATTTCCTTGCTTTTAATGAAACAGTTATATCATAATTTGAAATAAATCCAGATCACACATATACATATGAGGATCTGCCATCAAAAGAACACTCTATGATCTGTGTCCATGTAGATGCCCATTTGAGAGGAACAACAAACTGTTTCTGAACTCAGGGTCTCTGGCACTTTAGCACAACTACCAAGAGCATGCTCCAGACAGGCAGATCCCTGAGGACTAACCATCCTGAGAATTTCTTTCTGTTATGGAATATAGCTCTCTGCCTATTGTACTCTCAGGATTCACATTCTCTTAATTTTAATTTGAGAAAACTCAGAGGGGTCTTCCTGCCACTCAGCGGGCAGTATTATTAGCATTTTATAGCAATAATGCTTGATCTTTATAAAAACATTGTTGCTGGAACAGATTAATGCTTCAATCACCACCCTTGAAAGGAATGTAGAGATGTAGATTATTAGCAATAACCATCACTTGTAAAACAAATTTGGAGTTGTAGCTAGTAAGTTATGTTAAGATAACATGTTTTTTTGCCCATGTCTTACTGACAAAATCTTAGGTATGATTTTGAGGTTCAGAAATACTCTTAGTAGTTGAGCTAGGGATATTTTTGTTGTTGTTGTCAGTGAAAAAGAATAATGCTAGCCCTACCAGCACTTCATGAAATGACTTTCATTCCAGGACTAGGCATGTGATCAGTATGATGATTGATTTCTTGTAACCATTATTGCGCAAAGCTCCCACATGATATAATAAAAACATTGATGATCAGTAGATGTGCACCTTGAGGATTCAAAGTAGAAATGACTGATAGATATTTTTATATAAAAGTTTAGATTTGTTATTCTTTTATCATTTATATGGCTAATTTAAAAATAAACAATAAAAGTAATTGATCCTCTCTTTACTAACCATAAATTACCTGTCGGTAAAAGAAAATGAATGAGAAAATTACATGGTTTTCTTATGTCTTCTTAATTTATAACAAGCTGCTAAGTTACAAATGTGTGTGGGTTCTTGAGAATGATATGTTTCTTCTTCATGTCTAATATGTAAATTGTTTTTCAAATAAAGGTGTTAGGGAACATACATATAAATATAATAATTTGTTAAAAGATACATGCAATGTAATAACATTTTAATGCTCATGCTACTTGGAAGATTTTGCTGAGATAACTAAGAAGTGGGAGAAAAAATTTGGAGCTTGTTGTGCTTCATCCATGAACTGTGTGTATGTGGGTGTGTTTGTGTATGTGCCTCTGATATGTTTTCCTGTTTTTCTCTTGCCTGATCTCCAGCCCCAAAAGAGTTCCAGTAGACTCCTTTGGTTACAGGACATGTAGTCTCACTGAATCAAGCTTTATTCCTCAGAGAATAGGCTGCACAGTGATAAATTGCCAATTCTACGCCCTCCCGCAGTTGACCCTAACTTGACAAGGCTACCCTTCAACGAGTCCCTTTAAGATACCTTTGGAAAATTTCCAATATAAACCACACATGCAAAAGGAATGTCATTGAAATGACTGGTATGTTAGGAATTTTTATGATGTTGTAGCCCTCCATTTTGAAATACAGAAAATATTCCCATTCATGATAGGGTGATGAATGTGACTTCGATATTGGCTTCTCATAAATTCCACTGAATCATGTATAGTGAGTACTTTATTGAAAGCTCTTTTGCAATATTGAAATCAATGCAGTTAGTCATACATAAAGTCAGTAGTGATTTTTAATAGTCATAGAGTGTGCCAGAAATTCCTCAGTGATGATTGTGAGTGCTTTGTAGTTACAATCTTGAATTGACATCAAATATAATTTCAGTGACTAAAGAACAGGGAATAATATATTCTTCTGATTATGAGATCAAGGCTCCCATTTAGGGCATGAATCTGTGAGTTGAGACAAAAAAAAAGACTGTTTAAATAGTATTGGATTTCCTTCACATTTTCATGTCAGTATTTTTATATTGTTGAGATGAAAAGAAGAATCTAAATTATTTGTTCTAATTTCAAATCATATTTACAGGAACCAACTTACCTTTTCATGACATTTTCAATATTTTCAGTAAGGAATTCCAAGTTCTTGAGTCAGTTTTATGTGCTCTTCCCTGCATTTCTTCAGTGATATTTGTTCCAGTTGCTGCATTTTATGGATGAAAAGTCAGAATAAACAGCCATTATAATCAAACCTTATAGTCTAAGTACATCAAGTCTTATTATCACTTGGTTATTCCTTCTACAGTATCTATCCTCCTACCAGAATGATGATGCCAGTCAGGGAAACATTTTGAAATATGGTCATAAATTCTTTCCAGGGATAAAAAATTTTCCATCCCTTCATATCTAAGTTCCTGATTTAAAATCAGGAATATTAAAATAAACATTGAATCATTATCATACTTATTATCTACCACATTTCAACTTGAATTTCACAAAATCATGTTTATGCTTAGAAATATGTTAGTAAACCCATTCCTATACATGTATGAAAAGAAACTAAATGCAGGGACACAGTTTTTTTGCAATTAACAAAAAGGGAAAAAATGTTTTTCTCATATAAAACTTTACATACCTAGTTAAGCCTGTCAGATTCTGAAGATATTCACATCATCAAGATATTGGGCTTCAAATAGGATAGTGTTGTTTGAGACAAAATGCATTATAATATAAAATCCCTTGGGCCTGGCAAGAAGTAAATTTTCTTCGTAAGACAATATCTATACCAGTTTCTGTCTGCCTCTGGAATCTGACCCTGAGCCTGACCTCCACCCAATCTGCCCCAGAAAACTATTCCCCAGGAGTGTTAATACCCAAACACACAGAGTAAATAAGAGTACCACCCCCAATACCAGGCCCACTGAACCCAGGCAATGCAGTGCAGGAATGGACAAGCTCCTTCAGGTTTTAATGGGTGCCTAGGAGCTGACACTTTATACAGACATTTTCCCCACTTTTCTGCCCCAAAGAAAACTTTTCTTTTTTTTTTTTTTTTTTTTTTTTTTTTTTTTTGATTTTTTTTTTGATTTTTTATTATTATTAATTTGAGTATTTCTTATATACATTTGAGTGTTATTCCCTTTCGGTTTCAGGCAAACCATCCCCCCCCTCCTTCCTATGGGTGTTCCTCCCAACCCTCCCCCAGCTGCCCTCTCCCCAACAGTCTAGTTCACTAGGGGTTCAGTCTTACAGGACCCAGGGCTTCCCCCTTCCACTGGTGCTCTTACTAGGATATTCATTTGCAACCTACGAGGTCAGAGTCAGGGTCAGTCCATGTATAGTCTTTGGGTAGTGGCTTAGTCCTGAAGCTCGGTTTGGTTGGCATTGCTGTACATATAAATCTTGAAAACTTTTCTCTTAGAAGTTTTGACACAAAGAAGCTCACAGTCTCACAGGCTTACAGGCTCACAGAAAGGTCAAGTTCCAGTCAGAAACAGTAAACCCAGTGAACACCAGAAATAACCAGATTTCAAGAGGCAAGCCCAAGAATATAAGCAACAGAAAACAAGGCTACTTGGCATCACCAGAATCCATGTCCCCCACCACAGCAAGCCCTGGATAGGATAACAAACCTGAAAAGCAAGATTCTGATCTAAAAATCACATCTCATGATGATGATAGAGGGCTTAAAGAAGGACATAAATAACCCCTTAAAGAAATAAAGAAGAACACAGGTAAGCCCTTAAAGAGGAAACGCATATATCCCTTAAAGAAATATAGGTAAACACAACAAAACATGTAAAGATATTGAAAAAAATCTATCCAGAATCTAAAAGTGAAAGTAGAAACAAAAATGAAGTCAAAAGGGGGATACAACCTTGGAGATAGGGAAAACTAAGAATGAGATGTACATGTAAGCATCATCAACAAAATACAAGAGATATAAAGGAGCTTCTCAGCTGTAGAAGCTACCATAGAAAACATTGACACAACAGTTAAAAAAAATGATAAGGTAAATAAAGCGCTTAACACAAAATATCCTGCAAATCCAGGACAATGAAAAAGCCAAATTTAAGAATAATAGACATAGAAAAGAGTAAAGCTTCCCACCTTAAAGGGCCAGCAAACATCTTCAATAAAATTATAGAAGAAAATGTCCCTAACCTAAAGAAAGAGATGCAAATTAGTATAAAAGAAGCCTACAGAATGCCAGAAAGATAGGACTGTACATGAAATCCCCCTGTAACATGATAGTAAAAGCACAAATGCACATAAAAAAGAAAGAATATTAAGCTATAAAGGAAAAATGTTAAGTAACATATGAAGTCAGACCTATCAGAATAATACCATACTTACCAATAGAGACTCTAAAGGCCAGAAGATATGAGGTAAATGTCATACAAACCCAAAGAGAACACAAATGCCAGCCAAGGCTATATAACTAGCAAAACTTAAATTACCATAGATGGAGAAACCACAATATTCATACCAAAATCAATTTAAACAGTATTTTCCACCAAGTCCCAGCTTTACAAATGATAGTAAATGGAAAACTCAAAAAAAAAAAAGGAAGGAAACTAAAGCATAGAAAAATTGAGAAATTGATCTTTTAAGACAAACCCAAAAAGAAGAGAAGAACAAAAATATAATTCCAATCTCCAACAACCAAATAACAGGGAAATGGTCCTTAATATCTCTTAACATAATGGACTCATTCCCAAATAAAAGACACAAACCAACAGACTAGATATAGTAAACAGGACCAAGTATTTTGATGCCTATGGGAGCACACCTAAGTGAAAAAGACAGATATTACCTCCAGAGTAAAAAGGCTGGAAAAATATTAAAACTAATGATCCCCCAAGAAATGAGCTGGGATAGCCTATCTAATATCAAATAAAATTGACTTTCAATCAAAAGTATATAAAAAAGGTGAGAAAGGACACTTTATACTTACCAAAGAAAAAATATGCCAAGATGAACTCTCAATTCTGAACATCTATGTAACAAATGCAAGGAAACCCATGTTTGTAGAAGGAACATTATTATAACTCAAAGCAGGAATTGCATTTACAAACAATAGTGGGAAACTTCAAGACGCAACTCTCATGAAAGAACAGGACCATAAAACAGAAAGTAAAAATAGACACAGTGAAACAAAGAGAAGGTAAAAACAAATGAATTTTACAGATATCTGTAGAACATTCACTTTAAAGAAAGATTATACCTGCTTCTCAGCATCTCATGGTAGCCCTCCAAAATTTAACATACAATCAGATAAAAACAAGCCTCAACCAATACTAGAAAATTAAAATAATTCCATACATCCGAACAGACCAATTGGTAGGCAATAAAACTGATCTGCAATAACAATAAAACAGCAGAAATACCACACATACTCTTGGAAACTGAACAAATCTCTACTCAGAGATAATCTGGTCAGGAAACAAATAAAAAATTTTAACGCTTTGGAATTTAATGAAAATGAAGGCACTGCATACCCCAAATTATGGCATACAATGAAATCAGTGCTAAGAGAAAGCTCTTAGCTCTGAGTGCCTCCATAAAGGAGCTGGAGGACATACACCAACAGCTTAATAGCATGGCAGAATGTTCTAGAACAAAAATAAGCAAATATATCCAAGAGGGTAGATGGCAAAAATAGTCAAATTCAGGGCTGAAATCAACCAAGTAGAAAAAAACAGAACTTTATAAAGAATCAACAAAACTGGTTCTTGGAGAAAATCAACAAGATAGATAAACCCTTAGGCAGAAAAGTCAGAGGGCACAGAGAGTGTATCCAAATTAACAAAATCAGAAATGAAAAGGGAGACACAACAATAGAAACTGAGGAAATTAAAAAAAAAATCGGATCGTACTACAAAAGCCTATACTCAAGAAAACTGGAAAATGTTGATGAAATGGAAGATTTTCTTCATAGATACCAGATACCAAATTCAAATCAGGATCAGATAAACCATTTAAACTATCTAAACATTCCCACATCCACTAAGGAAATAGAAGCAGTCAATAAAAGTCTCCCAACCATAAAAAGGGCAGGGCCATATTGCTTTTACTGCAGAAATCTATCAACCCTTCAAAGAAGAACTAATACCAACACTTCTCAAACTATTTCACAAAATATAAATGGAAGAAACACTACCCAATTTATTCTATGAAGTCATAGTCATACTGATACTTAAACTACTCAAAGACCCAACAAAGAAAGAGTACTTCAGTCAAATTTCCCTTTTGAATATCGATGCAAAAATACTCAATAAAATTCTCTCAAACTGAATCCAAAGAACACATTAAATGATCATTTACTATGATCAAGTAGGCTTCATCCCAGGGATGCAGGGATGGTTTAATATATGGAAATTCATCATCATAATCCACTATTAAAAATCTCAAAAAAAATGATCATATCATTAGATACTCAAAAACCCTTTCAGAAAATACAACACTCGTTCATGTTAAAAATGTTGGACAAAATATGGAATTCAAGGTCCAAACCTAAACATAATAAAAGGAATATATAGCAAACCAATAGCAAACGCCAAACTAAATGGAAAGAAACTTAAATCAATCCCACTAAAATCAAGACAAGGATTCCCATTCAATACAGTACTCAATGTTCTGTCCAGTACAATTAGGCAACAAAAGGAGATCAAAGGGATACAAATTGCAAAGGAAGAAGTAAAGAGTAGACCTTTTGCAGATGCCATGATAGTTTACATAAGGGCCAAGAAAAGAAAAAGAAAAAAAAAGGAAAGGAAAGGAAAGGAAAGAAAAAATTAATGAGAGAACTCCCACAGCTGATAAACAACTTTAGCAAAGTGGCTGCATTTAAAATTGACTCAAACAAATCAGTACCTTTCCTCTACTCAAAGGATAAATGGGCTAAAAAAGAAATGGAAATGACACCCTACACAATAGTCACTAATGATACAAAATATCATGGTTTGACTACAACAAAGCAAGTGAAAGAGATGTATGACAAGAACTTCAAGTCTCTGAAGAAAGAAATCGAAGAAGACTTCAGAAGATGGAAAGATCTCCAATGCACATGGATCTGCTGGATTAACATAGTACAAATGTCTAACTTACTTCATGCTATATACAGATTCAGTGCCATTCCCATCAAAATTCTAGCTCAATTCTTTACAGAGATAGAAAGAGTAACTCTCAAATTCATCTGGTATACCCCAAAATCCAGGATAGCAAATCCATTCTCAACAATAAAATAACTTCTGTGGGAATCACAATCCCTGAACTCCAGCTGTAGTACAGAGGAATAATGATAAAAAAAACTGCATGATCATTGTACAGAAACACACAGGTAGGTCAATGGAATAGAACTGAACACACAGAAATGAACACACAGACACATGCTCACTTGATCAATGACAAAGAAGCTAACACCGTCCTGTGGAAAAGAGACAACATTTTAAACATATAGTGCTGGTTCAAGTGGCTGTCAGCATGTAGAAGAATGCAAATTAATCCATTCTTATCTCCTTGTACAAAGCTCAAGTTCATGTGGATCAAAGACCTCCATATAAAATCAGATGTGCTAAATTTAATAAAAAATAATTGAGAAAGTCCCTCAAACACAAGGACACAAGGGAAAATTTCCTGAACAGAGCAATGGCTCATGCTCTAATATCAACAATTGGCAAATGGGTCCTCATAAAATTGAAAAGCTTCTGTAAAGCAAAGGACACTGTCAATAGGACAGAACAGCAACCTGCCGATTGTGAAAAGATCTTTAACAACCCTATATCTTATAGAGGACTAATAACCAAAATATTCAAAGAATTGAATAAGGTAGACTAAATAAAAACAAAACCTAGTAAAATATGAATACATAGCTAAAACAAAATTCTCAACTAAGGAATCTAGGATGGCTGAGACCCACTAAAAGAAATGTTTAATATCATTTGTCATCAGGGTAATGCAATTCAAGCGACCCTGAGATTCTACTTCACACCACTTAGAATGGCTAAGATCAAAAACTACTGACAGCAGTTGCTGGTAAGGATGTGAGAAAGAGGAACATTTCTCCAGTGATATTGGGATTGCAAGTCAGTACAACTACTCTGAAAATCAGTCTGGTAGTTTACCAGAGAAATAGAAATATTTCTACCTAAAGACCAAGATATGAAACTCCTTATAATATACATAAAAGATGCTGCAATAGATAACAAGGACACATAATCCACTATTATATATATTTATAATAGCCAGAAACTGGAAACCACCCAGATTTTCCTCAACAGAGGAATGGATACAGAAAATGTGGCATGTAGTTACACAATGGAGTACTACTCAATTATTAAAAACAATGACTACATGAAATGTGCAGGCAAAAGGAGGGAACTTGAAAATATAATCCTGAGTGAGGTAACTCAATCACAAAAAACACAAATGATATGCACTCCCTGATAAGTGGATATTAGCCACAAAAATCTCAGAATACCCACAATACAACTCACAATCCATATGAAAACCAAGAAGAAGGAAGACCTAAGTGTGGATTCTTCAGTCCTACTCAGAAGGGGGAAGAAATAATCTTGGGAACTAGAGGGAGGGATCTGGGAGGAAGAGAAGAGGGGCAGGGAAAGGGGGGCCATGTTCAGATTAGAGAGGAAATGGAGGAGAAGTCCTGAGGGTCAGGTTTGAATCAGGGTTTGTAGTAGTAGGGGATGGGAACATTTCCCATATACTGGGAACCCAAGAGATTCCCAGGACCCAGTGTGGGTGACATTAGTTGAAATACTCAACAAAAGGGAGATAGATACTCTAGAGACCATGTCCAGTGGACAGTCACAGCCCCCATTTGAGGAATGGGGCCACTCACCCATCTCAAAAAAAAAATCAATCCAGAATTGCTCCTGTCAAAAGGAAATGTAGGGGAAATGAGTGTAGAAGAGACTGATGGAAAGGCCATCCAGAGATCTAGGGATCCCATCTGCAGCCAAAAACCTCAGACACTATTGCTAACGACAATAATCCCTTGCTGACAAAAGCCTGGTATAATTGTACCAGCATCTGCCAGATACTGACCAATACCAATGTGGAAGCTCTCAGCCAAGCATCGAAGTGAGCACAGGGACCCCAGTGGAAGAGCCAGAGGAAAGACTGAAGGAGCTGAAGGGGTTTGCAATCCCAGAAGAAGACCAACAGTATCAACCAACCAGCCACCACCCACGGTGTTCCCAGAGACTAAACCACCAACCAAAGAGTACACATGGAGTGACCCATTGCTCCAGCTGCATATGTAGCAGAGGATGGCCTTTTCTGGTATAAATGGGAGAGGTGCCCCCTGATTCTGTGGAGGCTAAATGACCTAGCAAAGAAGAAGGCTAGTGTACTGGATGGGAGTGGGTGGATAGGTGCGAGAACACCCTTATAGAAGCAAGTGTAGTGGGTAAGGGAGTGAGGTTCTTGGAGGGAAAACTAGGAAGGGGATAGCATTTGAAATGTAAATAAGTAAAAAATCTAATTTAAAAGAGACCATGATAAAGAGTATTCTATTTATTAACTTATTGTTTAGTTTTGAGATTTTAGTAGTTATACCATTTTGAAACTTTCCTTTCCTCCATAATAATCTAACTGTGTGCCAACCACATTCTCTCCTTCAAATTCATGGCCTTATGTTTAAATGATTATCACCATATGCTTGTATTTATCATATTATTATAATAGTTATGTTATATTTTATATTAAAAATTATGTTTTGTTTTATAAAAAATAAGAATTTATTGAATATGAAAAATTCATTCATAAGTATAACACTTTTGGTTCACATGATTTAACTTTGTTGTGTCTCATATTTGTTTTTAATTATATTATTTTTAAATCATTTTAAATTCTTTCATAATAATGCCATATTTCCTAACAAACTACAGCATATATTTTTGTTTCTGCATTAAACTATTAAGTCAGGGAAACATTTTCTTATCTTGTAACATGAAATTTTAAAAACATCAAGTGCGTGCCTGTATTTAATCAACTTTAGCAAAATCTGAATTTAAATATTTGTTTGATTTTTGTTAGTATTCTGTCACCTGGCAAGATTCATTTATAAGTGTACCACACCACATACTGCTCAAGAACTAATAATTGTTATTTCACTCACTTCTATATAAGCCTCCCTCTATTGCTGGATAAAAGTAGATTTTTGGAAAATGGCGCACTACATCACGCAATTTCCAGGTTCCAGTGATGAAATCAGTCCCATTGCTTTTGTGACATTTCCTTAGGAAGATACTGCCTGTATCATAAGACACTAAAACACTCTTGATAAAGATCACATCCTTTACAGAACACATAAATAATGTAGTCAATCCTGACCCAGTAATACTCACCTGTTACTGAGCAGTAATTCGACAGAACTTTATCAGCCCAAACTGTGTGTAATTCACATTTCATGTTTTTCCTAAACAATACATATTAAACAACAAACAGTCCTTATTCATATTTATCATCACACATCTAATCTTACATCTTGCTGAAACTGATACACATTCATGGTTTTGATCCTGTCTTTTATGATGTTATACTTTGGTTTGTAAATATCTTCATTAATCATCTTTAAGTCTATGATTCCTTTCAGGAGTGGACCGACTTTCTGCGTTCACCAAGACATGTGGATGGAAGAGGAATCATACCCTTAATTGACAGGATTTCCCAAATCAACAAAGTAAAGCAAGTGACCGCAATTGATGCAATGCTAAGTATTCGGTCATCAGGATGGGTTTCTAGAGGAGGAGCATTCTTCACAGTAAAGTTGTAAACAGTGATTTTGTCATATTTGATAGCAGATTATCCTTTTCCTCATATTCATATTTATTAATATTCTACTTTTAGCAAACATAGGTTTAATTACATAATGTATTTTGTACTGTGTTGGCATTTCACAATTTTAATATAATGACAGATTAAAATATCAACATGTGAACTCTCACATTTAATAAATATTAGATGCAGTCACCCTCAACTCCAGATTTCCTTAAATACTATTAAATACAAATCATCTTCTCATTTCCAGAAACCTGTTTTAATGCCTTTATTCCCATTTCAAAAAAATAGTTTCTTCTTCCCAAATAATTTTTCTTACCTGATATAGAACGTCATACTCATCACTCTGTATTGGTTAAAATACTTAACCTCACGCATCAGCATCCTCACTTGACTATTTTCTCTAGTTGTCCACACATTATTGCCTGCTAGATAGATGGTATTAAATTGCCCTGAAAACTAAAATTAATGTGAAATAAGTTTATCAGTCAGAGCATATGTGTTTGAATCCCCAAACCCACATATTTGTTCATAATATCCTGTTATTTCATTGATGAGGGAATTATAGCCTTGGTCACTACTACATACTCACAGTGTACCATGAAGACCAACACCCAAACATATGAAATGAGAAAATTAGTTTAGTGAAATTTTGAGGTGAGTCATAGAAAAGTAAGTTATAAATGTTTGAGTAAAGAAATAGGAAGAATTTAATATTGTGATATAAAAATTATATATAATGTACTAAAATCATTATTATATATTTCTGTTTATAATTTATATTTGCCTAACATGTTATTGGAAAAAATATATAAATATACACATGAAATAAAAAAACAAAAATAAAAAAAGATAAATATACACATGATGATTGCTTTATGTCATGTAAAATATCATTAAGAAAACACTGCAAAAAATAGATTATCGGTTCATGATAAGAAACTTCATCAGGGATTGAGGATTTAGCTCAGTGGTAGAGTGTTTGCCTAGCAAGCGCAAGGCCCTGGGTTCGGACCCCAGCTCCGAAAAAAAAAAAAAGCTTCATCAATATTAAAAATTTACTTTAAAAATGTAATCAAAATCTGCATCCTAAATGAATCAAAAGTAAATAAAAAGAAGCAATCATTATTTGATGTCAAGAGTCTTTCTAAGTCAAGGCATTAGGACCAATTTTCCTCTTAGAAATCACTCAGATTATAACAGAAAGGAATTAAAATTTTACATGTTATGTAGCTTTGCTCCTGATTTCTTCGATTTTACTGCAACATTCCATTCCACTCAAAACCTGTAGTCATAGGCACACATCCATTCACACAAACACACACACACACAAGGGTGCAAAATCACACTTTAAAAACTAAGTCCTATTTTGGCAATATTACTGGTTTATAATTATATAATTATTATCTCACATGTTGACCATAGTACAATATCACAAAAGGAGAGAAATCTATCCCTCAAATATATGATATATAGTGTGATTGACCTGTAGATATCATATTGATTTGTTAAAAAGCATAGCATTACTAATAGGTTATTTTTCATACCCTTTACACAGGCAAAATAAAATTAGGCAATATAAGAAACTCAAATGAATTCATTATAACCTTAAAATAAAGTGAATAATGTTTTAGGACATGGAACATATTCCAAGTACGAAAACCAAAAAGGAATTAATATATTCATAGAGTCATACTGATTGTCAGGTCAAACAGTAATAAATTCATCAAAAGCACTTTTCTTCCTGCATAGCTCCCTGATAGCCCATCCGTGTACCGGTAAAGGTTCCTCAGCAGCATAAACCAAACAGGCTAAATAAACGACCAAAAGGACATTCATCTTCCAAACTCTTCTCTTTCTTCTGGAACAAAAGAGTAAAATTGTTTCACTTCTGGTAAAATGATGAACTGAAGAGGCTCACAAAGCTTTTCAGTTTGCACAGTATGATCTGAACCTGTTGATTCATTCTTTTTTGTTTTTTTAATTTTCAGAGCACTTCGGCAGACGTGGCGGCAGTATTTTTAAGTCTCGGGTTTTGCTTTATATTAAGCTTTGGCGTTAGGATTCAGTGGAGTGTAATATAAATGTTCCTGAATTGTTGACATTCAGAAACAAAGTCAAGAAGAGGAAGCTGGTTTGGTGACACTTTATTCACAAAAAAGGCATAGTCTTTATGAAATGTTTCAAGAATATAATGTTCATGAGTATTTTTTCTAATTTATATACTACCAAAATCTATTCCTACCTGTTCATTCCCAGAGATCTTATTAAAAATTCTATACTACATGACATTGAATAGATTTTTCTCAATCAAGTAAAGGAATTTCTCAGTTCTATAATTTATAAATTGCATATCAATAGCAGAGCTTCAAGGCAAAATTAAGTCCCACTTCGAGTCTGTATTCATTTTGCTGTGAGCGATAAAACACACAGATATGGAGACAATTTATATAGTTCTTTCCAAAGTATAACATCTCCTACTTGAAATATAAGTGATCATCAGTCCCATGATTTCTACTTATTAATTTCCATGTGTACAATCTTGTTTGCTTCCAATCACCTTCCAATTGCAACCTTTAAGTACCATACCAGAGACCATACATATTCTCTGCATACTCTCCCTCTCTCTCTCTCTCTCTCTCTCTCTCTCTCTCTCTCTCTCTCTCTCTCTCTCTCTCTCTCTCTATGTATGTATGTATGTATGTATGTATGTATGTGTCTGTGTATGTCTGTGTGTCTTTCTGTTCTCCTCTATTAGGTTACATAGTTGAAAGTGTTAAAAAAAAAAAGAAACAGGGGAGAAGTGTGACAGAGGAACACAAAGTGTCAATGATCAGATTCACTTCATTTTTTCTTAATGCACAAAGTCCAGTTATCATTTCCCAAATGTGTGTATGTATGAACCCACCCTCCTGACTATGTATGGTACCCTATACCACATCCTATGGCTATCAGGAAAAACTAACCTCAACCCTTCAGTCAGTAATCTTGAACTGCCATCTACAATGGGAATCTGAATCCACAGAGCCTCCCAGGAAACAAGAATGTAAAAAATGCAGTCCCTTAAGAGTTGTCCGTGTCTGGACTTCTGAGCAGGATGCATGGGAGCCTAGCAATACCAAGATTCTATTTTCAGTTGTTGTTTTTAGGCAGGTTTCTGCCTATGTGTGTTTTTCATTGACCTTCTGCTCCTGCAGAGAAAACATCCTAGACTGAAGTGATTGGGGATAAATCATGCACTTGTGATGTAGTAGGAAATCATGCACTTCTGTTCATGCTGATTTCCCTGGGTTAAGTGCAGAACTAAGTGTTATAAGCAGTAATATACATATACCACATACACCCATGTTTAATTAACAACTCCATTTTTCCTCTGTCATTCTTTTTTCTTGAGATGTGCTTTAAGTTATAAAGAGTTAACAGGTCAGATTGACAGATCGGGATTTCCAAACTACTAAAGGCCATTGTCTTTTCTGTTTCTAAAATGTCAGTCATGGTTCTCATTTCCTTCTGTAATATTTAAGGAACAAAGCCATGTGTTGCTTCTGAACTGTGTTGTTCTCTGCTGGCCGATCCTGATGCAATAACAAGGTTGATGCTGCTGAAAGGCAGAATAGGGGATTGCCTACTTTTTCTGAGGAATTTGTTTCTTCCACAGGAGGATTTTCAATGTGAACAAAAACAAGGACAATAGCTGGTGAGAGGATTCTAAAAATATCCACAATCTTGCAGGTTGAATATTAAAACAGAGATTTTATATATGATAAGATTTCTTAATGCTGAAGTGAAAATTTTAGCTATACCTACACTCCACACCTCTTTGGATATTTGAAAACCTTCATGTTCACTAAATTGCTCTCTGAAATATATTTTTAATAATGATTTACATTTTTTATTTCTATAACTCTCAAACTCTCCATTTCGGTAATTCACTTTGACAACTCCCACAAAACAAACACACCAGCAGAAGATTATTTTGTTTTTGTTTTTGAGAATTTTGTTTCTAATTCCATGGAGAAAACAATGCAGTACATGTCTTATAGAATGATCTACTGCTGTGATGAGACACCTTAAAGATTGAAACTCGTACAAACGAAAACGTTCATTGGGACTTGCTCATGATTTCAGACGTTTAGTCCAAAATCATCATAGTAGGTATATGGACCCTTATAGGCAAAGTGCAGCAGAAGGAGCTGAGAGTTCCAAATACTAATCAACTTGCAACAGAAAGAGGCATTGGATCTGGCTTGTGCATTTGAAACCTCAATGTTCACCCCCCCAGTAAACTTCCTTCAAACAGGTCACATGTACTGCCACAAGACCAACTTTCTTATCTCTCTCAAGCTGCTACTCCCCCTAGTGACCAAGATTCAAATATCAGAGCTTGTACATGTGCATTAAAAATGAATGTTGTTGGGTGGATATTTATAATAGTATTTCTTTGAAGAGTTTACTAATACTCCCTTTGTCTACATATAAATTGGTCATTTTTCTACCTGGCCAAGCCCTTTTTAGCTCCCTAATATTAAGGAAAAGGCCATCTGGTCTTGCTCAAGCTCCCTCTTGTCCATATTTTTCTTCACAGCTGCTACTCATGGCAACTTTATCGTGAAACCTCCCTTTTCTCTCCACAGGGCTTCTCTACTCTTTCTTCTCCTGGTGGTCCTTTTATACTCTCTTCTCTCTCCTTCTAGTACCCCCTTATTAATATCAGAATGTCCTCCCTATTCTCTCTGCCTAGGTAATTGGCTGATCAGCCCTCTTATTAAACAGTAAGAGGTGATGGAAAACAATTTCTTTACATAATATAGAGACCAGACATGGTTAACTGTACCACAGTCCAGAGTGCAACCAGATGTCTAGAAAGAGAAAATAATATCTGAGTACACAGGGCACAAAACCACACCCGACAATCACACTTTTATTCCAAAAATGTTCTTTTCTATTATTAATATGCTATATACAATAATAATAATAATAAATAATAATAATAATGATAATAATGATGAAAAATTCTCAAGTAAAGTTTACATTCACTGTGCAGTCCAAATTTATTAGCAACCTCGGAAAAGTCATATTTATCCTATCTTGGTGAATTTCAAGGACTCTACAACAATGGCGTAAATAAAACTACAACTGTCTCCTTAGATTTAAAAACATTTTCTCATTCTTAAATGACTTAAGCTTAATTGTTAGATTATACCTATCTAGACTTCAACTCCATCAGAGACATGAGAGAAAATAAACATTACCTGCAAAAAGTGCAGAGCAAACAGCTTCCAAATCTACAGAAATGACAGAAAGCTGACTACCTGGACAATCACCCTGAATTTTTCTGAGTCGTGGGAGCATCCATCTTTTTTTGGTAGGTTCCACATTGGGTTCTTTGAAGATTCATTATTTTGACTTAAAGAATCTTCTAATTTACTTCTATGGCCTTCAATGTAGCATTTAATACACAATCTTCTCTTTCTCCAAGTCTGCTTTATTCTCAGAGGATATATAAAATTATAATCAGCATTAAACATATAATTATTTTATGTTGGCAGTAAAAACAAAACTAGATAGGATCTTAATGCACTCTTTTACAGTGTTTTCCAGTTTTGTTGGTTTTTTTTTTATTGTTTTTTTTTTTTTTTTTTTTTTTTTTTTTGGTGGTGGTGGTGGTTGGTTGGTTGGTTTTAGATTTTACATGATTGTTTTTTTCTTTTTTGGATATTTTATTTATTTACATTTCAAATGTTGTTTCCTACCCTAGTTTCCCCTCCACAAAGCCCTTATCCCATCTTCTCTCACTCTGCTTCTTTTAGGGCGCTCCTACACACATCCATCCACTCCTGCCTTGCCTCACCTCCTTAGCATTCCCCTACAATGGGGCATTGAGTTTTCATAGGACCAAGAGCCTCCCTCCCATTGATGCTAAATAAGGCTATCCTATGCTGCATAAGCAAGTGGAGCCATGGGTCCCTTTGGGTGTACTCTTTGGTTGGTTTTTAGTCCCTGGAGCTCTAGGGGATCCGATTGGTTGATATTGTTGTTCTTCCTATGGAATTACAAACCCTTTCAGATCCTTAGGTCTTTTCTCTAACTTGCCCATTGGGGCCACAGTGTTTAGTACAGTGGTTGACTGACAGCATCTACACCTGAGTTGGTCAGGTTCTGGGAGATTCTATTAGGAAATAGCTGTATCAGGTTCCTGTAAGCAAACAATTTTTGTCAGTAATAGTGTCTGGGTTTAGTGTCTGCTGATGAGATGGATCTCCAGGTGGGGCAGTGTCTGATTGGCCTTTCCTTTACTCTCTGCTCCACTCTTTGTCCCTGCATTTGTTTAGACAGGAACCATTCTGATTTAAATTTTTGGAGATGAGTGTGTGACCCTATCCATCAACCAGGAGCTGTGCCTAACCTCTTGATAAGGTCTTTACTGATTCTTCCTCTCCTTTGTTGGAACATTTCAGCTAATCTCATTCCAGTTTGGTCCTGGGAGTCTCTTGTTTTCCTGGCATCTAGGACTTTTTGGTGGCCACACCAAGTTCCTCATCTCCCTTTGCAACATAAATCCATTCAATTCCCTTACTCCATTTATATTGCCTGAATTTCTTCCAATACCTGATCTTTTGGGCTTTGTTTCCTTCACTGACTCCCAGTTCCCTCCCATTCTCTATCATGATTATTTTGTTCACCCATCTAAGTAGGTCCAAAGCTTCCACCCTTTGGTTTTCCTCCTTCTTGAGTTCCTGTAGTCTTTGAGTACTATTGTGGGTATTCCAAGGCTTTTGCCTAATAACTACTTATCAGTGATGCTATACCATTTGTGTTCTTTTGTGACTCTGTTACCTCACTCAGGATATTTCTAGATCCATCCTTTTGCCTACAAATTTCATGAAGTCATTGTTTTTAATGGCTGATTAGTACTCCATTGTGTAAGTGTACCACATTTATGTATCATTCCTCTGTTGAGGGACATGTAGGTTGTTTCCAGTCTCTGACTATTATAAATACAGCTGCTATGAACAGAGTAGAGCATGTGTTCTTGTTACATGTTAGAACCTCTTAGGGTATAAACCTA
Organism: Rattus rattus; assembly: GCF_011064425.1. Lineage (NCBI taxonomy): Eukaryota > Metazoa > Chordata > Mammalia > Rodentia > Muridae > Rattus > Rattus rattus. The sequence goes on from NC_046159.1 coordinate 159,090,708, forward strand.
TGAGTGGTACAGCTGGGTCCTCAGGTAGTAACATGGCCAATTTTCTGAAGAACCTCCAGACTGATTTTCAGAGTAGTTGTACCAGGTTACAACTCCATCAACAAAGGGAAAGTATTCACATACTCCACATCCTCACCAGCATCTGATCCCAATTCAATTTTTGATCTTAGCAATTCTGAATGATGTGAGGTGAAATCTCAGTGTCATTTTGATTTGCGTTTCCCTCATGACTAAGGTTTATGAACATTTCTATAGGTGATACATGGCAATTAAAGATAAATCAGTTGAAAATTCTTTTTTTAGTGCTGTGCCCCATTATTTAACAGGGTTATTTGGTTCTCTGGAGTCTAATTTCTTGAGTTGTTTATATATAGTGAATATTAGCCCTCTATCAGATGTAGGATTACTGAAGATTTTTCCCAATCTGTTGGTTGATGTTTGGTCCTATTGAAGTGTCCTTTGCCTTACAGAAGCTTTTCAATTATATGATGTCCCATTTGTAAATTTTTCATCTTAGAGCATAAGTCATTGGTGTTCTGTTCAGGAAATTTTCCCCTGTGCCCATGTATTCAAGGATCTTCCTCACTTTCTATTATATGAGATTCAGTGTATCTGGTTTTGTGAGGAGGTCTATGATCCCCTTGGACATGAGCTTTGTACAAGAAGGTAAGAATGGATCAATTTGCATTCTTCTACATGCTGACCATGGCAAGAACCAGCACCTTTTGTTGAAAATTGTGTCTTTTTTCCACTTGATGATTTTAGCTTCTTTGTCAAAGATCAAGTGATCATAGGTGTGTGAGTTCCTTTCTGGGACATCACCTCTATTCCATTGATCTATCTGCCTGTCTCTGTACCAATACCATGCAGTTTTTATCACTATTGCTTTGTAGTACAGCTTGAGGTCAGGGAAGGTAATTCTCCCAGAACTTTTATTGTTCAGAGTAGTTTCACTATCCTGTTTTTTTTTTTAATTATTCCAAATGAATTTGCAAATTGCTCTTTCTAACTCTATGAAGAATTGAGTAGAATTTTCATGGTGATTGCATTGATTCTGTAGCCTACTTTTGACAAGATGACCCTTTTTACTATATTAAACCTGCCAATTCATGAGCATGGAAATCTTTTCAATTTCTTCCTTCAGAGACTTGAAGTTCTTCTCAAACAGTTCTTCTACTTGCTTGATTAGAATCACATCAAGTTACATTATTTGTGACTATTATGAAAGGTGTTATTTTCCTAATAACTTTTCAGCCAGTTTGAACTTTGAGTAGAGGAAGACTATGAATTTTTTTAACTTCACACCACACTACTGTGCTAAAGATATTTCTCAGCTGTAGGAGTTTTCTGGTGGAATTTTTGGAGTAACTTAAGTATACTCTCATATCATCTGCATAGAGTGTTATTTTAACGTCTTCCTTTCAAATTTCTAAGACTTTGACATCCTTTTGTTGTCAAATTGCTCCAGCTAGAACTTCAAGAACTATACTGAATAGATAGGAATACACTGGGCAGCCTTATATCCTGATTTTCATGGTATTGCTTCTAGTTTCTCTCCACTTTTGTATGATGTTGGCTACTTGTTTGCTATTTAGTGCTTTTACTATGTTTAAGTTTGGGCCTTGACTTCCTGATCTTTCCTCGACTTTTGTCATGAAGCAGTGTTCAATTTTATCAAATGCTTTTGAAGGATATAATGAGATGATCATGTGGTTTTACTCTTTGGGTTTATGGATATAGTGGACTAAGTTTATGGATTTCCATATAGTGAAACATTCCTGCATCCCTGGGATGAAGCCTACCTGACCATGTTGAATAAAAATTCTGATGTCTTTTTGGATTAGGTTTGTGATAGTTTTTTTGAGTATTTTGCATCAATAAGGTCTGAAATTCTAATTCTTTTTTGGGTCTTTGTGGGGTTTAGGTATAAGCATAACTATGGCTTCATAGATTGAATTAGTAGCGTTCTTTTTGTTTCTATTTTGTGAAATACTTGAAAAGTATTAAGTCTTCTTTGAAGGTATTAAAGAATTCTGCATTGAAACCATCTGGTCCTGGGCTTCTTTTGGTTGGGGGACTTTTAATGATGGCTTCTATTTTGTGAAGGGTTTTGGGACTGTTTAGATGGTATATCTGATCCAGATTTAATTTTGGTACCTGGTATATATTTAGAAAATTATCCATTTCATTCATATTCAGTTTTGTAGAGTTAGGCTTTTGTAATAGGATTTTATGATTTATTGAATTTCCTCATTTTCTGTTGTTATGTTTCCATTTTAATTTCTGATTTTGTTAATTTTGATACTGTCTCTGTGCTCTCTAGTTTGTCTTGTTAAAGGTTTATCTATCTTGTTAATTTTCTCAAAGAACCAGATCCTGTTTTTTTATTCTTTTTATACTTCTCTCTCTTTCTACTTTGTTGATTTCAGTCTTGAGTTTGATTATTTCCTTCCATCTACTCCTCTTTTGTATATTTGCTTCTTTTTGTTCTAGAGATTTCAGATGTGTTATTAAGATGAGAGTGTGTGCTGTCTCCAGTTTTCTTTGGAGACTCTCAGAGCTGTGAGTTTTATTCTTAGCACTGCTTTCATTGTGTCCCATGCGTTTTGGTGTGTTGTCCCTTAATTGTCATTAAATTCTATTAAGTCTTTAATTTCTACAATGCCCAAGTTATTGTTGACTAGACAGTTGTTCAGCTTCCATGTATATGTAGACTTTTTTATTGTTTTTGTTGTTCTTGAAAATCAGTTTTGTCTGTGTGATCTGATAGGAAAATGAATTATTTCAATCTTCTGTATCTGCTGAGGCTTGTTTTGTGACCAATTATATGGTCAATATTTGCAAAGATGCAATGAATTGCTGAGAAAATGTATATTCTTTTGATTTAGAATGAAATGTTGTGTGTGTGTATATATATAGATATAGATATAGATATGTAGATAGATATAGATATAAATCCACTTGTCTCATAACTTTGAATAGTTTCATTCCGTCAGCATTTCATTGCATTTTCATCCTACTTCGTTTTAAAGGGCCAAGTCTGCATTGTGATATGATGGAGTTATGACAGCTCTAAATGGAACAATATGTGTTGTACCATAGCATTTCGCCAGGTGTAGTCTGGTCAGACATGTAGTTGTACATTAAGGGAGGGGTGGCACCCAGCCCACAGAAGCATCTGTTTCAAGACTCAACGTGTATATGATAGGGGTACTCCTGCCACCTGGATTCAAGTGTGCTCTGAGCTGTTGCCATGGTTATAAGCCCAGTATCCACCCTTTGCTATCAAGTGCTAGGATTTTTGACATACAAATAATACTTCCTGCAAACATACAAATAATGTTTTTGAGTGACAATTTTTTAAATTTATTTTATTTTCTGTAATATACTATAATTGCATAACTGTTTCTCTCCCTAAATCTGGGCATTTTCTGTCTGTTCTATGCCATTTTAGTTTCTGAAAAAGAGACACATAAACTGGGCATTTTTATTAACATACTGAAAGCCTCTGTTAGGCTTATTTTGAACTATTCAAACATGAATGACAGAAAATACTTAACTTGCCTTCTTGCATGTGTCCCATCTGATCCATGTGTGTCCTCGTGGCTGCTCAACCATACCAACCTCATTGTGAAAAGTTCCTGTACTCTCCACATGATTTCTCCACTCTTCCTCTTCATGGTCCTTCTCCACTCTCTTCCATCTCCTTCATGAACACTCTGACTAGGATCAGAAGTTCTGCTCTATTCTCTTCTGCCCAGCTAATTGGCTGAACAGATCTTTTATTTACCAATCAGAGGTGACAGAAAATTATTTTTATATAACACACATCCAGACATGGTTTAATATCCCATGTTATGGACAACAACCATATAGCTTGGCTTAGAAATGAACATCTGAATACAGAGTACAAAACCATATCTCAACAGTTAACAATTTAAATCCAACAAAGGTTCTTTCTGTATTATTAATAAACTATACAAAATAATAACCATCATGAAAATATATCAAGTAAAATTTACATTCAGAATGCCCACTCCATTATTATTTGGTAACACGGGACAGGGTATAATTTTGATGACTTTAGAGTTCTTAAACTTTTTCTATAAAAAGTTATGTTTATAAACTTGAAATATCTTCTTAGATACAAAACCATTTTGTCAATCCTAAACTGTAGGGAGCTGCGACATGCCATGCCTCAAAGATGGCGCTGGTTTCCGCCTTCCACCCTCCCAACGGTGAGCGCTCCTTGTAGTAAACAAGTCCTTATTTGGCTATGCCTGCCTGGCCTGCTAGCTTCTGCATAGTGACAGCCTATCTGCATGACCCACGTGGCTTGCTAGGATTGGCCAGTGCTAGCTATTTAAGTGTGGTGCGGGGGCTCCCCAGGATCAGAAGATTGTATCAAGGTTCCTGAGTAAAACTGCTTGAAGAAGATCTCCTCTGGTCATGTCTTCCTTGATGGTCGAGGTTGGGCGAGACAAGTGGAGCCCGTATGGGGACCTCCTGAGATCAGAACTTCTTGCAGTCAGGGCAGCGCTGGAAAGTTCCCAAGGTAACGTGGGACCATAAGGACTGCGGGAAATAAGCAGCTATAAAGTCTCAGGGTAGTGAGCAAGAAAGTTACATGTAGCAGCAAACCAAAAAGTAAAGAAGGTAGCAGCAAACCGAAAAATAAGAGGCGCCAGAATTTAGCCGTAGCAGCGAGAAAGTTTTTGTCATGGGGGACCTCACAGTCTCTTCCAATTTTCTGGCTTTCAAGAGCTGTTTGGAGGAAAAAGAAACTAAAAAATAAAAAGGAGCACCATAGAGATTTCTGAGGGAATGCGATGCCATTGCACCCTGGTTCGCAGTCTCAGGTGATCTTACTGTGGCAAGTTGGGAAAAATTAGGGAAAGACCTTGATTTTGCCTGGGAACAGGGGATTCTAAAACCTGTGGTCCGTCCAGTGTGGCACTTAGTGCGTAGTTGCCTTGAGAATCAAGAATGTTGTCAGGCAGCTATAGTGAAGGGGCAAGCTGCCCTAGAAATGCTTCAAGAGGAGAGGTCAGAAAAGCAGGGAAGCGCAAAGGAGACAGACTCAGAAAAGACAGATACAGAGAGGAAACAAATGAAACAGATTCAGAAGAAGAGTTGATAGATCAAATGCAGAAACAGTCTCTAAGGAATAGACAGAAGAAGAAAAGGAAAAAGCCTAAAATGTCGGAGGAACCTCCTGGGCAGTTCCCTTCGGCTCCTCCTCCCTGCAATGTTTTAGAGGGAGGAAGTAGAGTTTGGGGTGGTACATTCTGCCCAGAAGTGTGGAAGGCAGTCCGCACAGAACTACATTTGGCCTATCCTGTCTATGTGGATGCTAATCAACAAAGATATCATGAGCCTCTTGATTTCAAGGTGATTAAAGCCTTGGCTGAGTCAGTGAGAACATATGGTATCCCTGCCTCCTTTACTATTGCTCAGGTAGAGGACTCTACACAGATTTTGCATGACTCCTAATGATTGGACCAACCTGGCTCGAGCGTGCCTCAGACCAGGGCAGTATCTAGATTGGAGAGCTTTTCTAATTGAATATGCCAATGAACAGGCTGTTGCCAATTTGGCAGCAGGAGGAGCAATTCTCTCTACATCATATAAAGCCATCAGTATCTCCTTGGAACACTCCTATTTTTGTAATTAAAAAGAAATCGGAAAAATGGAGGTTGTTGCATGACTTGCGAGATATTAATCAACAAATGCAAGTTATGGGCTCAGTGCAATGCGGGCTTCCTCTTTTATCCTCTCTGCCAGCCTGTTGGCCTGTTGTAGTGATTGCTATAAAAGATTGCTTTTTCTCCATACCTCTTTGTCCAAGGGATAGTGAAAGATTTTCTTTTACTGTTACATCATGCAATCATGAAGAACCTGATCAACGATATGAATGGGTAGTTTTACCACAGGGTATGGCCAATAGCCCTACTATGTGTCAACTTTTTGTGGGCAACGCCATTGCCCCATTAAGACAGATGTTTCCTGCACTGAGATGTGTCCATTTTATGGATGATATCCTTTAAACTGCAAAGAATGAAGAGATTTTAGATTTAGCATATGGAAACTTAGTTAAATTGCTAGAAGGTAGGGGATTGATTATTGCCCCTGAAAAGGTACAAAAGAGCCCAGGTCCAGATGTGTCCAGTGCTGAATTCTATCAGATCTTCATAGAAGACTTCATACCAATACTGTCCAGACTATTCCACAAAATTGAAACAGATGGAGCACTACTGAATTCCTTCTATGAAGCCACAATTACTCTTATACCTAAAATACAAAAAGACCCAACAAAAAAGAAAACTTCAGACCAATTTCCCATGTGAATATTGATGAAAAACACTCAATAAAATGCTTACAAACCGATCTAAGAATCCATCAAAACAATCATTCATCATGATCAAGTAGGCTTCATCCCAGGTATATAGGGATGGTTTAATATATGGAAAACCAACTGAAACAAACTGAAAGGTAAAAACCAAATGATCATTTCATTAGCTGCTGAGAAAGCATTTGACAAAATTCAACACCCCTTCATGATAAAAGTCCTGGAAAGAACAGGAATTCAGGACGTATATATAAATATAGTAAAAGCCATATGCAGCAAAAAAGTAGCCAACATTAAACTAAATGGAGAGAAACTTGAAAGAATCCTACTAAAATTAAGGACTAGACAAGGTTGCCCCCTCTCTCCCTACTTACTCAATATAATTCTGGAAATCCAAGCAAGAGCAATCAGAGAACAAAAGGAGGTCTAAGGAATAGGGATTGAAAAGGAAGAAGTCAAAATATCACTATTTGCAGATGATATGATAGTATATATAAGTGACGCCAAAAGTTCCACCAGAGAACTACTAAACCTAACAAACATCTTCAGCAAAGTGGCTGGGTATAAAATTAACTCAAACAAATCAGTAGCCTTCCTCTACACAAAAGAGAAACAAGCCGAGAAAGAAATTATAGAAAGGACACCCTTCATAATAGTACCAAATAATATAAAATACCTTGGTGTGATTTTAACCAAGCAAGTAAAAGATCTGTACAATAAGAACGTCAAGACACTGAAGAAAGAAATTGAAGAAGACCTCAGAGGATGGAAAGATCTCCCATGCTCATGGATTGGCAGGATTAATATAGTAAAAATGGCCATTTTACCAAAAGCGATCTACAGATTCAATGCAATCCCCATCAAAATGCCAATCCAATACTTCAAAGAGTTAGACAGAACAATTTGCAAATTCATCTGGAATAACAAAAAACCCAGGACAGCTAAAAATATCCTCAAAAATAAAAGAACTTCAGGGGGAATCACTATCCCTGAACTCAAGCAGTATTACAGAGCAATAGTGATAAAAGCTGTATGGTATTGGTACAGAGACAGGCAGGTAGACCAGTGGAATAGAATTGAAGAGTCAAAAATCAACTCACACATCTATGGTCACTTGATTTTTGACAAAGGAGCCAAAACCATCCAATAAAAAAGATAGTATTTTCAGCAAATGGTTCAACGGGAAGTCAGCACTTAGAAGAATGCAGATTGATCCATTCTTATCACCCTGTACAAAGCATAAGTCCAAGTGGATCAAGGACCTCCACATCAATCCAGACACACTCAACCTAATAGAAGAAAAAGGGGGAAGAATCTTGAACACATGGACACTGGAGAAAATTTCCTGAAAAAAACACCAATGCCTTATGCTCTAAGATCAAGAATTGACAAATGGGATCTCAGAAAGATACAAAACTTCTGAAAGAGAAAGGACATTGTCTCTAGGATAAAAAGAGCAACAACAAGATTGGGAAAAATCTTACCAGTCCTCTAACTGATAGAGGATTATATCCAAAAATATACAAAGAAATCATGAAGTTAGTCTGCAGGGGAGACAAATAACCCTTTAAAAATGTGGTTGAGTGCTAAATAAAACATTATCAGCTGAGGATTATTGAATGGCCAAAAAGTACCTAAAGAACTGTTCAACATCTTTAGTCATCAGGGAAATGCAAATCAAAACAACCCTGAGATTCCACCTCACACCAGTCAGAATGGCTAAGATAAAAACCTCAGGTGGCAGCAGATTCTGGCAAAGATGAGTAGAAAGAGGAACACTCCTTCATTGCTGGTGGCATTGCAGACTGGTACAACCATTCTGGAAATCAGTCTGGAGGTTCCTCAGAAAATTGGACATTGCACTACCTGAGGACCCAGCTGTACCTCTCTTGGGCATATACCTAAAAGATTCTCCAACAGACAACAAAGACACATGCTCCACTATGTTTGTAGCAGTCTTGTTTATATTAGCCAGAAGCTGGAAAGATCCCAGATGCACTTCAACAGAGGAATGGATACTCAGCTATCGAAAACAATGACTTCATGAAATTCATAAGCAAATGGATGGAACTAGAAAATATCATCCTGAGTGAGGTAACACAGTCGCAGAAAAACACACATGGTATGCACTCATTGATAAGTGGATATTAGCCCAAATGCTCAAATTACCCAATTGCACAGAACACATGAAACTCAAGAAGGATGACCAAAATACAGATGCTTCACTCCTTTTTTAGAAGAGGAGTAAGAATACCCTCAGGAGGAGATAGGGAGGCCAAGTTTAGAACAGAGACTGAAGGAAAGTCCATTCAGAGCCTTGCCCACATGTGGCCCATACATATACAGCCACTAAACTAGATAAGATGGGAAGCAAAGAAGGAATCAGAGAAAGGACTAAAAGAGCTCAAGGGTTTGAGACCCCATATGAACAACAATGCCAACCGACCAGAGCTTCCAGGTACTAAACCACTACCCGAAGACTATACATGGACTGACCCTGGGCTCCAACCTCATAGGTAGCAATGAATAGCCTCGTAGGGGCACCAGTTGAAGGGGAAGCCCTTGGTCCTGCCAAGGCTGGACCCTCAGTGAATGGGATTGTTGGGGGAGGGCAGTAATGAGAGGTGGATGGGGAGGGGAATGCCCATGTAGATGGGGAGGAGCAGGGGTTAGGGGAATGTTGGCCTGAAAAGGGAATAACACTTGAAATCTAAATAAAAACATCCAATTTAATAAAGATGAAAAAGAATTTTATTGAGCATTTTGCATTAATATTCATAAGTGAAATTGGTCTGAAGTTCTCTTTTTTGGGGAGCTCCATGTGCTCTTTAGGGATCAAAGTACTTGTTGCTTCTTAGAATGAATTAGGTAGTGTTCCTTCTCTTCCTATTTTATGGAATAATTTGATGAGTGTTTGAATTAGCTCTTCTCTGATGGTCTGGTTGGATTCTGCACTAAAATTATCTGACTCTTTCGGGGAAGGAGGGTTTATGATTTATTTCTTTAGGGGATATGTGCCTGTTTAGATAGTTTGTTTGCTCTTCATTAAACTTTGGTACTTGATATCTGTCTCTGAGATCAACCATTTTACCCAATTTTGTTGAGTACAGGCATTTGTAGTATAATCTGATGATTTTTTTTAATTTGTTCCTTTTTTGTTATTTCTCCCTTTTCATTTCTAATTGTTTTTTTTTTATCATGGATATTGCCTCTGAGCACTTTTTTTGTTTTTGCTAGTGGTTTATCCATTTTGCTGATTTGCTCAAAGAACCAGCTTTTGGTTTTGTTGATTCTTTGTATCATTCTATCTGTTTCTATTTGGTTGATTTCTGCCATGAGTTTAACTATTTTCTGTCTTTTACTTCTCTTCTGTGTGTTTGATTCCTTTTGTTCTACAGTTCTCAGGTGTGCTGCTAAGTTGCTAGTGTAGGATATCCTAATGTTATTTACCAGGGAATTTAGTATTATGGATTTTCCTGATAGTACTGCATTCGTTGTATCCTAATGTGTCATCATTTTCATTGACTTCCAGAAAGCCTTTAATTTCCTTTTTCATTTCTTCCTGACCAAGTTGTCATTGAATAGAGAGTTGTTCAGCTTCAATGGGTATGAGGGTTTTCTGTTGTTTTGTCATTATTGACAATCAGCCATGGTGATCTGATAGGATATATGAGAATATTTCAATATTCTTGTATCAGTTGAGTCTTGTTTTATGACTAATTATAAGGTTTATTTTGGAAAAGGTATTATGAGATACTGAGAAGAAATTGTATTCTTTTGTTTTAGGGTGAAATGTTCTATAGATATCTGTTTAATCCGTTTGGTTCATTGTAGCAGTAAATAATAAAAAAAAAAAAATACACCATCCCACGCTCTTGCAGGGACGAGCAAGTCACATGGTATCTGCAGTGTATTATCATCTCAATCAGCAAAATGTTTCCACCCTACTAACTAAGTTCTCAATTTCCACTCCATGCTGCCTCCAGCTACTATCTGGGTCCTGTGGAGATATCAACACCATGGCTAGCCCCATCAGCAGCCATTCATCTAGTTCCAAAGGTGGGTGGCTGTCATGCCAGTCCCATACAGAGAGACCCCTATTTAGTGGCTCTTTGTTGTAGACTCTGCCACATTCCCAGCAAATGAAATAAAAATCAAACTAAATAAAACTTGTAATTTATCAAATCAGATATATACCAGTAAATTCTCACCCACAAAAATGTCCACACAACAAACTCACAACCAATTGATATGGATAGAAACTGCCCATATAGATAAGACAAATTGTCCTATAAAAATCGATCCTTTATGAAATATTTACAGCTGCCTGTGGTCACATAAAACCACAAAAATCTGGGTCATCCTCTGCCTCTGTCTTGTTCTTCTTCTCTCCTCTCCTCTCTCTCTCTCCTCTCCAAAACTCTACTTCAAAACTCCCAGGATCATTTGGCAGACTTTTGTAACCCTCCTTACTTTTTCACTCCCCGATCACAGGTCTTGCATTATCTTGTGCCTGCCCTCACCTGCATACAGACAACAATCTACACTACATCCTTTCTGTCTAATTAAAAAGGAACTTTCCTCTCAAATGTAACCTGAGCACAACTATTACCATTGTGTAATTTATAAAGTATAAGGTATACTTAACACCCAGTCCATCATTTTGCAAATTAAATAGAACACTCTGTTATCTATCCTAACTTAAGAAAGGTTTAAAATCAAAGTGTTATGTCTTGGCTAACTTGTATACTATATGAAAACTATCTTATTAAATATGTATTCTCAATGTTGAATAATCTGAATATGCTGTGAGATGATAATTAGTCTTCAATCCCATCAGAAATTTGATAACAACCAATAATATTTGAAAATATAGAAAGCCTAACATGGCTTCCAGAATTGAGACAAGTTGTAGAGACAACTGCCTACCTATAAAATTCCCTGTTAGCAACATATAAGAGTATCAGTCTTCTACCTTCTGGCCCAGGATCATTTGACAGACTTTTGTAACCCAGAATTTTGAAGGGCTGATTATTGTATTTTGCAGAAATTATCAATCTGCATAGTGAGTCCTTTTCTAGACAGTAATTTGTCTGTAGATGAAATAGGCAATTTGTGTCCAGTGGGTACCTAGCCACAAATGTAATACCTCACATGGAGGTAGAGACAGTCAATTTCTTCTTTGAATCCACAAAAGGAGAGCTGCTAGGAGAAGATATGTCTTAAAAACAAAAGGATAAATGACATTAAATGTCACATTTTATGGATTTTGATGTTTTTGAAATAGTTCTATGTAGGTAAAGTAATCTGTACTGTTGTTAGCTATTTTTAGCACATTATCTTGAAAACACCCTAACAGTAAACTCAGAGCCATGAATTTGCTATCTGGCCTTTAACTCATACTTAAGCATCTCAGATCAGTATATAACAGCAGTTATAAGACTGGGTCTTTGTCTTTTAAATTTTTAAATGTGTTGTAAAAGCATAATGCCTATTTGAGAGTAACAATATTAATCCCAATTTATATCTATAAGAAATTCATACCAATGAAAACATTAAATTTGAATCAAATAAATTTTGTATCAATATAAGAGATTATAACTTCAACTTAGTAACAAATATAAAGATTTTTACCAAATGAGATTATTGCTAATTGCAAACATTTCTAGCTAATTTCTCCCTGTTAATTTATGACCATTTCTAAATTCTTAGAAAGATAACCTCAGAACAACCACCCTCATTCCCCTCGCATACACATACATACATACATACATACATACATACATACATACATACATACGTACATACATACATACATACATACAGAGAGGGGGGGAGACCTAGGACATTGGGTTGACAACTCTTCACTACTTCTTCAGGCTGAATATGGGCATTGAGATATCTTGAAGAGGGGAGAGGGAATTAAGGATAATGAGAGAGTCAGCCAAGCCTTAAGAAGGCCACACCAATGATCACTGTAGTCTCTGATGTCTGTCCTGACTGGATATGACTGAAAAATCTGACCCGAAAGTCCCTGAGATCAGGTGTTCAAGCAGATCAGTTCAGCATTTCTGATGATGAGAATCATCAAATCTCTACATTCTGTGACATATAAATCTCAAAAAAAGTTTTCAGACAGTATACAAGCTAGCCAAGACACAACACATCATTTTAAGCATTTCAGAAGTTAGGAAAGATAATAGAGTGTTCTATTTAATTGACAACACTGATGGCCTGGGTGTTAAGGTATATCTTATACTTTATATAATACAGAATGGTAATAGTTGTGCTCAGCTTACATTTAAGAGGAACGTTCCTTTTATAATTAGACAGAAATGGTGGAATGTGGATCGATGTCTGTATGCAGGTGAGGGAAGGTACGAGATAAGGCAAGACCTATGATTGGGCAGTAAAAAAGTAAGGAGGGCACAGAGTTTTGGAGAGGGGAAAAAGAAAAGAGAAGGGAGAAGAAGAACTAATATGAAGGCAAAGAAGGATGGACCAGATCTGAGTGTATGTAAATGGCCACAGGTAGCTATGAATATTTCATAAACGATGGACTTTTATAGCACAGTTGGCCTTATCTGTGGGTTATTTTCATCTCTATCAGCAAAGTGTCTTCACCTGACCCACTACCTTCTCAATTTCCATCCCACACTACCTCCAGCTACTCTCTGGGTCCTGCAGAAATCTCACCACCATGACTAGGCCCATTAGCAGCCATACATCTAGTTTTCAAGGTGGTTCACTGCCATGCCGGTTGCCAGTACCATACAGAGATGACCTATCTCATGGCTATCTTGTTGGGGACTCTGCTCACATTCCAGGCAAACCAATAAAATCAAAACTGAGTAAACTTGTCATTTAAAAATTATATTTATGTCAGTAAATTCTCACTCTACAAAACATCTACATAATAAACTCATAACCAGTTGACATGGATATAAACTACACACCTAGATAAGATAAATTGTCCTATAAAACTCAATTCCTTGCGAAATATTCATAGCTATCTGTGGCCATTTAAAACCACACAGATCTGAGTCACCCTTCTCTGCCTCCGTCTTGATTCTTATTCTCCGCTCTCCTCTCGCTCTCTCTCCTTTCTCCAAAACTCTGTGCCTGTCTTAGGGGTTCGCTGCCTAATACAAGCCTTGTCTTATCTTGTGCCTGCCCTCACCTGCATACAGACATCAATCCAAAATAAAAAACCTCTATCAGTCTCACTGTGTCTCTGTTTAGTTTCTGTTTTAATGACCTATGAATTAATGAGAGTAGGGCGTTGAAGTCACCCACTATAATTGTGTGGGGTTCAATGTTTGAGTTTTAATAAGGTTCCTTTTATGATTGTGGGTACCCTTGCATTTGGAGCATAGATATTCAGAATTAACAGTTCCTCTTGGTAGATTTTTCCTTCAATGAATATGAAGTGTCCTTTCACATGTAACTTGATAACTGCGGGTTGAAAATTTATTTTATTGGATATTAGAATGGGAACTCCAGGTTGATTTTTGGGACCATATGCTTGGAAGACTGTTTCCCATCCTTTTACTCTGAGGTAGCGCCTGTGTTATTGAAGTGTGGTTTTTGTATGCAGCAAAATGCTTAATCCTGTTTGTATATCCAGTTTGTTAGTTTATGCTTTTTTAATAGGGGAATTGAGTCCAATGATACTGAGAGATATTAAATACAGATAATTATTAGTTCCTGTTATGTTTGTTGTTGAGGGGATTATATGCATGTGATTTTCTCCATCTGGCTTTGTTGTGACTTTATTAATATCTTGTTTTTTCTTTAGTGTAAGTACCCTCCTTGTGTTTTAGGTTTCATTCTAGAAGCCTCTGTAGGATTGAATATTATAGATATCTATAGTAGATAGATATTATTTTAATTAGGTTTTGTCATGGAATATTTTTGTTTCTCCATCTATGTTGACTGAGAGTTTTTCTTGTTATAGTAGCCTGGGTTGGCATTTGTGTTCTCTTAGGGTCTGCATGACCTCTGTCCAGGCCCATCTGGTTTTTAGTTTCTCTTTTGAGAAGTCAGGTGTAATTCTGATAGGTCCGTCTTTATATGTGATGTGGCCTTTTTCTTTTGCATCTTTTAATATTCTTTCTTTGTTCTGTGCATTTCATGTTCGGATTATTATGTAATGAGAGGATTTTCTTTTCTGGTCCAATCTATTTGGTATTCTATAGGTTTCTTGTACATTTATGACCATGTCCTTCTTTAGGTTGAGGAAGTTTTCTTCTATAATTTTGTTGAAGACATTTTCTGGTCCTTTGATCTGGGAATCTTCACTCTTTTATTCCTATTATTCTTAGATTTAGTTTTATTTTCATTGTGTTCTGGATTTCCTGGATATTTTGGGTTAGTAATTTTTGTCTTGAATTTCCCTTGACAATTGTGTCAATGTCTTCTAAGGTATTTTCTCCACCTGAGAATCTCTCTTCTATCTCTTGTGTTCTGTTGGTGATGCTTACTTCTGAAATTCCTGACCTCTTACCTAACTTTTCTATTTCTAGGGTTGCCTCCATTTGTGTTTTCCTTATTGTTCCTACTTCCAGTTTTATGTCGTGGACCAATTTGTTCAATTTCTTCACCTGATTATTATGTTGTCCTGTATTTCTTTAAGGAATTTATTTGTTTCCTGTATAAGGGCTTCTACCTGATTACCAGTGTTCTCCTGCATTTTAATGAGTAATTATATCCTTTAAAGGACTGTATTATTTCATGGGGATCCTGAGTGAGCTAACCTAATCACAGAAAGACATACATGGTATGCACTCACTGATAAGTGGCTATTAGCCCAAATGCTTGAATTACCCTAGATGCCTAGAACAAAATGAAACTCAAGACGGATGATCAAAATGTGAAGGTTTCACCCTTCTTTAAAAGGGGGGAATAAGAATACCCTTTGGCAGGAAGAGAGAGGCAAAGATTAAAACAGAGACTGAAGGAACACCCATTCAGAGCCTGCCCCACATGTGGCCCATACATATACAGCCACCCAATTAGACAAGATGGATGAAGCAAAGAAGTGCAGACCACAGGAGCCGGATGAGATCGATCCTGAGAGACATAGCTAGAATACAGCAAATACAGAGGCGAATGCCAGCAGCAAACCACTGAACTGAGAACGGGACCCCTGCTGAAGGAATCAGAGAAAGAACTGAAGAGCTTGAAGGGGCTGAGACCCATATGTACAACAATGCCAAGCAACCAGAGCCTCCAGGGACTAAGCCACTCACCAAAGACTATACATGGACTGACCCTGGACTCTGACCATAGGTAGCAATGAATATCCTAGTAAGAGCACCAGTGGAAGGGGAAGCCCTGGGTCCCAAAGACTGAACCCCAGTGAACTAGGACTGTCAGGGGGAGGGCAGCAATGGGGGAGGGGTGGTGAGGGGAACAATCCCATAAGAAGGGGGGGGAAGGGATGTTTGCCCGAAACCGGGAAAGGGAATAACACCTTTAAATGTACATAAGAAATACCGTTATTAAAAAAAAAAATCAGGTTCCTGATTTTCAGGTTCTTGGTATATCCAGAGTTTGCTGTGACTAGAGAATCAGGTTCTTACGACACGAAAGTATATTGACTTTTGCTGCTTATGGTCTTGCACTTGCCTTTTGCCATCTGGTTATCCCTGGTATGAGCTGGTCTGCTGCCTCCATCTGATGCCTGCCTATTATGTCCCTGAGTTTTTGCTGGCCTCCTGATAAGAATGTGACCCTGGCTGTAGCAGACCTCCTGTGAGGCCTTCAGAGTATAGGGTCTTCAGAGGAGCAGTCAATTTGTTGCCTTGCATGTGGCTGTTCTCCTAAGAGGTCTATAGACTGTGGGCTCTGCTACCCTGTGTGCAGCAGAACAGTTGCTCACTATACAGTAGACCTCCTGGAGGCCCTGAGACTGTGTTATCTTCAGAGAAACAGACAAACTTGTGATCATGCCTTTTATAGTGATTAACTGAAAAAAGAGCAAGAGGAGATATATGGGAGCATTTGGTGGGAAGAAAAAAGTGATAAAATTACAGTGTAATACAGAAAACAAAGGAAAAAAGTTCTTCCTCAAAACAAACAAACAAAATATTCAAAGTATCATTTCTGTATCATCAATTCTAGCACTGGATAGAACATTGTAAAGACTGTGCTTCACATGGTTACAAAACCATGGCAATAGCTCAGAGTCCACTTGTCAGTCAGGTGTAAGGAGTTTTTTGACAAAAGTAATACTCCTTTAGAGACTTAATATATGCATATATATGTATATATATATATATATCTGCTGAGGGATGGCTTTGCGCACTGTGTATTCAGATGCTGCTTTCTATGTCCAGATATCTGGTTATATTTGGGATGATGGCAATGTCAACTAGTTGTGGTCTCTATGATATGTAAAAGTT
This sequence comes from Rattus rattus, assembly GCF_011064425.1. Classification (NCBI taxonomy): domain Eukaryota; kingdom Metazoa; phylum Chordata; class Mammalia; order Rodentia; family Muridae; genus Rattus; species Rattus rattus. The sequence continues at coordinate 159,107,463 of NC_046159.1, forward strand.
GTTTTCTATCACCTCTGGTTAATAAAAGACGTGACAAACCAATTAACTGGGCAGAAGAGAATAGCACAGGACTTCTGATCTCAGTTAGGGTATCCTAGAGGTAACAGAGGAAAATAGAGAAGGACCACTAGGAGAAGAATGTTTGGCAAAGGCACATGAAAAAGACAGGGGAATTCACCATGAGGGTTGCAATAATGGAGGAGCAAAGAGGATACATGTGTTCAAGCCCAGATGGCAAGAAAAATGGGACATTTTTCTGGGTGTAGCAACCTACTAGCTATCAAAAACAATGACTTAAGGAAATTCAGTAGGCAAATGGATGGAACTGGAAAATATCATCCTGAGTGTGGTAACTCAATCACAGAAAAACACACATGGTATGCACTCATTGATAAGTGGATATTAGCCCAAATGCTTGAATTACCCTAGATGCACAGAACACATGAAACTCAAGAAGGATGAGGAAAATGTGGATACTTCACTCCTTCTTTAAAAGGAGAACAAGAATACCCTTGGGAGGGAATAGGGAGGCAAAGTTTAGAACAGAGGCAGAAGGAACACCCAGTCAGAGCCTGTCTCACATGTGGCCCATACATATACAGCCACCCAACTAGATAAGATGGATGAAGCAAAGAAGTGCAGGCCGACAGGAACCGGATGTAGATCTCTCCTGAGGGACACAGCCAGAATATAGCAAATACATAAGCGAATGCCATCATTAAACCACTGAACTGAGAACGGGACCCCTGTTGAAGGAATCAGAGAAAGGACTGGAAGAGCTTGAAGGGGCTCGAGACCCCATATGAACAACAATGCCAGCCAACCATAGCTTCCAGGGACTAAGCCACTACCCAAAGACTATACATGAACCGACCCTGGGCTCCAACCTCATAGGTAGCAATGAATAGCCTAGTAAAGCACCAGTGGAAGGGGAAGCCCTTGGTCCTGCCAAGACTGAACCCCCAGTGAATGTGATTATTGGGGGGAGGGCGGTAATGGGGGTAGGATGGGGAGGGAAACACCCATAGAGAAGGGGATGGGGAGGGGTTAGGGGGATGTTGGCCCAGAAACTAGGAAAGGGAATAACAATTGAAATGTAAATAAGAAATACCCAATTTAATGGAGATGAAAAAAAGAAATCTGAATTTAGAAAGAACCAGGCTTAGAGCATGAAAAGTACTAGATGACAAGTACTCCTGGTTAAGAGTAGTTTTCTAGTTCTGTCCCTTTAAGATAGTGATGCCCCAAAATAGGATGGATTGAATTATTTCTTAGTAACCACAAGTGGTCAATAACTGAGACAGCTGGGTGGCTTCAGCCCCTCTTCTAGCATTAGCGGTTTCCCTTATGCATTGCTTGGTTCAAGAAAAGGATCAGAATGAATGCTAGTCTTGGTACAGATGCTTCCACAGTCTGGGTGGGCCCTCTACCTACCAAAAGTTGCAGTTGATGTCCAACCTGATCATGCCTGGTTCAAAGCTGTGATACTACACATAGTGAGCCATACAGTGCTGTTATAACTCAGGGACGCCACAGTGGAGACTTGGCCTTTTGATAGTAAGCAGAATGGAAATGCACTCCACAACACTGTGGCTCAGAAAGTTGGACCATACCCTACCTGGAACAAAAAAAAAATCATGGTTCCTGTTGGTGACCTCTAACATGAACCTCCACTCTGATATGAAGTCACATAGAGTCCCTAGTCTCATAAAGCTGCTAGAAGTACATTCATGGCCAAGAATCAGCTCACAGTTTGGCAGAACCACCACTTCTCTGTGAACTGATAGACGGCTGAGGCTAGTCTGTGAGATGTTTGAACTGAACCACAAAGGGACACAGAGAGACTTAGAAATAATTTGAGTACAAATGAACTTCTGATTTGGTAAAATGTTTGGAATTATGCTTAAATGTGAATGAAAAAGTCAAACTTGATATAAAGCAATATAGACAATATAAATAGTTTGATATAAATATTAGTAAAATTAAGTTATTAAGAGAAAAATAAATTAAAAAGAAAAAGCCATACAAGAATGGAAAACTAAACACAAAAAAGATACTAAGGTTAGAACGCAATAACATAAATAAATAAATGCATATAAATAATTCTGAAAATGAGAAGCAATAGCAAAACAGTGTTTGAAAAGGCATGTGAAGTCTAATGAAAGAAAACATACACAGTCACAGAACACTGAGTTTAAGGGAATAACATTTGAAGTGTCAGTAAAGAAATATATCTAATAAAAAAAGAAAATAAATAAATACTGTATTTAAATATAAGACATAAAGTCTTCAAAGAAAGGAAAGAGAAAAGAAAATAAAGTCTCCACAGAAAGGACAGAGTTAGAGAGATTAAAAATAAAAATACATTCCATGTTAAAAAATAGAAAACACTGTATAAGAAGACATTTGGACCCCATCTAGTTTTGATTTTACTGTCAACATAAAATAATACACAGTAATGACTATAATTGTATTGGATATTTTATGTAGTTATATTTCAAAGGTTATCCTCTCTTCCATCCACCCTCCCCCTGATTCTATGAGGATGCTCTCCCTCCCATCGACCCATGTCCACCTCAACACCCTGACATTCACCTACACTGGGGAAATGAGCCTTCACAGAACCAAGGGCTTCTCCTCCTATTGACAACAGACAATGCCATCCTCTGCTATACATGCACCTGGAGTCAGGGATCTCTCAATATCTTATCTTTGGTTGATGGTTTAGTCCCTGGCATCTCTAGAGTGGCTGGTTGGTTGATATTACTCTTCTTCCTATGGGGTTGCCTTCAGCTACTTCAGCCTTTCTCTAACTCCTCCACAGGGGTCCCAATGCTCAGTCCGATGGTTAGCTGCAAGCATCTTAATTTGTATCAGTAAGGCTCTTTATAGGAGTTTTGCAGTATTATGAAGTCCCATTTGTCAATTCTTAAGCTTAGAGCATCAGCCATGGGTGTTTTGTGTGCACACTTCTGAGGGTCCAGCTCTCTCCCCAACAGGATTTGGTTGCAGGGAGTTGTTTGACTGATTCATTTCAGTTCCGGGCACAGACCAGAACCTCAGGTACCTGCCACTGACTGTTCCTATATTCCTATGTCCAGAGGCACTACGCAGTTTCCTCTTGGACCAGGGATGTGGGCAAAGGTGAGCAGCAGTGGCAGTCTGTCCTGCGGTCTCAGGATGGTCCACACTTCTGGATGTTCAGCTCTTTTCCCTATGGGATTTGGAAGCAGGGAGCTGTGGCATGGGATCCGTTCAATTCCAGGCACAGCCAGAAACCAGAAGTGCCCTGCCCCAGAGAATTTCTACTTTTGTGTGTCCTGAGTCCACCAGGCAGGTCACTTGGAGCAGAAAAGTTGGTCTTACCTCTGCTCTCAGTTGTGTAGGCACACCTGGTGCCTGTCTTTCAGCTCTCAGTGCCAGAAAACCACACTCTTAATAGTTAATCTAGGGATTTTTTGTGGTCAGTGAACAATAACTTTGGCAATTCTAACAGTATTACTTGACATGACTATCAAACATGACTATCCATGTTTGTCCTTACACTCCTGATGTTTTAATAAAAAACTTTGGGGATCAGTAGATGTGCACCCCGAGGAAATTGAATATTAGATTCAGAGCTCAGAGCTCTCTGTGTGTGTGTGTGTGTGTGTGTGTGTGTGTGTGTTCATTTTTTCTTTCAAATTATGAACTTTGAAGGGAATTATCATCCCTAATCTCAAGCTGCACTACAGATCTATAGTGATGAAAACCACATTAGGTATTGGTACAGAGACAGCCAGGTTGATCAATGGGATATAATTGAAAACCAAGAAATGGAACACCACACACCTATGGACCCTTTGTCTTTGACCAAGATGCCAAAACCATACAGTGGAAAACAAAAGGCATCTTCTGCAAATGTTGCAGGTCTAACTGGTGGTCTGTATGTAATAGAATGCAAATTGATCCATATCCACCTTATACAAAGCTCAAGTCCAAGTAAATAAAAGACCTACATATGAATCCAGATACACTAAATCTAACACAAGAGAAAGTGGAAAGCAGCCTCCACACCAATTGCTCAGCATCTAATATGAACAACTGACAAATGGGACCCCATGAAACTGAAAGGCCTATGTTAAGGCAAATGACACTGTTAATAAGACAAATTAGCAATGTACAAATTGGGAAAAGATCTTCAATAACCCTACATCTCATAGAGGGTGACTTTCCAAAATATGTATAGAACTCAAGAAGTTCTAAAACATCAAATAACTCAATTTAACAATGGTATATAAAACTAAACGGAATTCTCAATAGAGGAATCTTCAATGACCCAGAGGCACTTACAGAAGTGTTCAAATTCTTAGTCATTAGGGAAGTGTAAATCCTCAGAAAATTTGAAAGAGTTCTACGTGAAGACTAAGCTATGTGTCTCTTGGGCAAAATATACTTGACCATACCACAAAGACACATGCACCAACATGTTCACAATAGCCTTATTTGTAATTGAGAGAAGCTGGAATTAGCCTGAATGTTCCTCAAAGAATCGATACAAAAAATGTAGTTTTATTTACAGAATGGAATGCTATTCAGTTACCAAAAATGAAAACATCATGAAGTTCACAGATAAGTGAATGGACTGGAACTAGAAAATATCATTCTGAGTCAGGTAACCCAGTCACAAAAGGACTTGCATGGTATATACTCACTGATAAGTGAGTATTAGACAAAAATTACAGAATATCCATGATATAACTCACAGACTATATGCAGCTTATCAGGAAGGAAGGTCCAAGTATATATACTTCAATCTCACTTAGAAGGGGAACAAAATAATCATGGGCGGCAGAGCTAGGGAGTGACCTGGGTCAGGAAGGAGAGGGAGAGGGAAAAGGGAGACAGAATCAGGTATGGGGGGAGGCAGAAGAGAATCCCAGAAGGCCAAGAGGATGCACGAAAATATGCAGATGCTGAGGGATGGGAGAATGGGGAACCTCTAGATAGTACCAGAGACATGGAATGTGAGGGGCTCCCAGGACTCAATGAGAATGATCTTATCTGAAAAGCCCAACAGTGGAGAAATGGAAACTGAAAAGACCACCTCTAATAGATACACAGGGCCCCAATATATGGATGAGTCAACAACCCATTCTCAAAAATTACTACCCAGAATTGTTTCCTGTCTAAAGGAATTACAGGGATCAAAACTAAGCAGAGATTGAAGGAAAAGCCATTCAGTAGCAGGTCCCAATTGAGATCCAACCCATGCAAAGGCATGAAACTTTGACACTATTACTGATGTTATGGCTGTGCTTACAGACAGGGGCCTCTCATCAGTGTCTTCTGAGCAACAGTTGACTGAGACAGTTGATACTTAGAACCAACCATTGGACTGAGGTCAAGAACACTGTTGGAAGATTTAGGGAAAGGACTAAAAGAGGTGAAGGGGATTGCAGCCCTATAAGAATAACAATAGTATCAACTAACCTAGACCTTCAGAGCTCCCAGAGACTAAACCACTAACCAAAGGGCGTACATGGCTGGTCTGTGACCCAGGAATATATGTAGCAGTGGACTGCCTTGTCCAGACTCAGTGGGAGAGAATGCACTTAATTGTGCAGAAATTTGAGGCCTCAGGGGAGGGGGAGGCTCACATGAGTGAGGTGTGAGTAAGTGAGTGGATTGGGGAGCATCCTCTCAGAAGCAAAGGGGAGATGGGTTAAAGAACTCAGGGGCACGTTTGTTTTTATGTTATATTACAGAAATTTACGTTTTAAATTAGTTTTTTTACTGATAAGAATGTAAGTTTGTTTTGTTTTTATTGAATATTAATTGAAATTTAAGAATGCTTTGTTTGAATTATAGTATACTGATAGGTATTTAAGGTTGTTTTGATAAGCGTATTGTATATTAACAGAAATTGAAGGTTTTGTTGCACTATATTGTTCACATGCTGTTTGTTTAAAATATGATATAAAGTTCTAATTTTAGGTTCTTATAATTATTGTTCTTATATGTAAATTATTCCTGTTAGGGAAAACAAATTTTAAACAAAAGGGAGAGAGTGATGCAGAAATTTTTGGATACGTCAGGTGATGCCGATTCAGGTGGTGTTTTATTAAGACAGACTCTCGTGGGTTTTGCTGAAGCAAGACTCAGGGTGGGACACATGATGCTTGGAAAAACTGTAAATAGGACTCAATAGATAATGACTGTGTGCTAGCATAGCTGGCTTTGCAAAGATCCATTGGTCTCAGATATTTATGTATTTATTTGTTTATTTATTTATTTATTTATTTATTTACTCCAGATTATATTCCCCTCCTGGTCTACCCTCTGACTGTTTCACCTCCCAGACCTCCTCTTGCCCTCCTCCCCCCATCCCCGGTCTCCAAGAGGATATCGCCACCCCACCTACCCCACCAGACCTCTAAACTTTCGGGGGCCTCCAGTCTCATGAGGGTTAGGTGCATCTTCTCTGACTGAACCCAGAACCTGGAGTCCTCTGCTATACATTTGTTGGGGGCCTCATATCAGTTGGTTTATGCTGTCTGGTTGGCGATACAGTGTCTGAGAGATCTTGGGGGTCCAAGTTAATTGATACTGCTGGTTCTCTTACAGGTTGTCTTCCTCCTCAGCTTCTTCCAGCTTTTTCCTAATTCAATCAGAGAGGTCAGCAGCTTCTGTTCATTGGTTGGTGCACATATCTGCATCTGACTCTTTCAGCTGCTTGCTGGGTCTTTCAGATGGCAGTTATGCTAAGTCCCTTTTTGTGAATGCCCCATAGCCTCAGTAATTGTGTCAGGTCTTGGGGTCTCCCCTTGAGCTGGATCCCTCTTTGAGCCTGTCCCTGGACCTTCTTATCCTCAGGCTCTTCTCCATTTCCATCTCTGCAGTTCTTTCAGGCAGGCAAATGGATGGAACTAGAAAATATCATCCTGAGTGAGGTAACTCATACCCAAAAGGACATGCATGTATCACTAATAAGCAGATATTAACAAAATTTTTTTTAAAAGTACAGAATACACAAGATACAGTCCTCAGAACTCAAAGTTCAACAAGCTGAAGGACCCAAGTGAGGAAATCCCAGTACCACTTGGGAGGGAGAAGGAAGAACCCACAAGGAGGGAGAGATGGAAGGAAGGAGAGAGGGAAGGAGGGAAGGAGGGACCTGAGAGGAAAAGGGAGCAGGGGTAAGGGGAGAGGGGAACATGATCTGGTATTGGGTGGCAAAATAGAACTGAAACCCCAAGCCCAGCAGAAAAGAATGGAAACAGGCCACCATCAGGAGGATGGAGGTTGGCAAGACCCTCCAGAATGTAACAGAGACCTGGGAGGTAAGAGACTCTGAGGACTCAAAGCAGGGAACTCTAGATGAAATGCCCTATAGTGGGGAGAGGGAACTTGTTAAGCCCACCTCCAACAGAAAGACAGGGCATCAAGTGAGGGATGGGGTTGCTGACCTATAATTCTTCCTGTCTGGTCTCAGATCTTAATCTTCACTGATCATCTCTTCATTGAGAGAGCCACAGCAGAGAACTTCTCCTGGTGTCCCAACTGGTCCTAGTCTACCTACTTACGCAGATTCAGCAGAGGACAGTGGTTTCTGTTAGATCTAGCAACAGCTTCTGACTCTTGTTTGGTATTCCTAACACTACTGAACCGGACTGCTGGGATCTTGACAAACAGAAACTAGAATTGCTTCAAAGGTCTACTTTTAAACAGGTCCACATCAACTTGTATTTACTATCTTTACTCTCCTACCATGGGATGGTGGGCTAGAGGGAGGTTGGAGCATTTGAGAATCCTTACTAAAATTACATTTAAAAAAAATTAAGCCCACAGCCGGTTTTTTTTCTTAGTTTAGACTTCTCTCCAAGTATGGATATTTACTGAGTTCTTGCCCCACATTCAGTGTGCCAAACGCAATAGTATTTCTTTGGAGCAAGTGTAGATTCTCACATCCCTTTTGATCCCAGGTAAATGAAGGGCATTTCTCCACCTGCCTTACCCAATTTTAAATCGCAAGTAAGGACACAGAGAACTGATATTTTTATTAACACACTGCAAGCTTAAGCTGGGTAGGTTCTGAAATTTTTTAGCCCAATTCTGCTGCTAATACCCAGAAAAGTGCCCTATTTCTTGCCATCGGAGCTTGTCCTGACTTTCTCTGGTCCATGTATGTGATCAAGGCTCCTCCTTCATTGCAACCATTATGGGGAATTTTCCTGTTTTCACCTTAGGGTTCCTCCACAACTTCTTCTCCTAGTGGTCCTTCACTACTCTGCTCTGTCACCCACTTTGATCCCTGGACTAGGAACACAAATAGTACACTATTCTCTTCGACCCAATTATTGGCTCATCACATTTTTTATTAACCAGAGGTGATGGAAAACATTTTTTACGTATCATAAAAACCAGAGATAGTTGATATTGCCATCATCCAGACTATAACCAGATATATGGACATAGAAATCTCCATCTGAATACACAGTGCAACAAAATCATATATATATATATATATATATATATATAGAGAGAGAGAGAGAGAGAGACATACATATATATATATATGTATGTATCTATCTGTGCACATTTTTAAGTGTCTAAAAGAGTGTGACTTCTGTTGTTCTATGCAATATGTTTGACAGAGAGTCTCCTTACACCTGACTGACAAGTGGACTCTGATATATTGCCATGTTTTCAAGTGTTTTCATGTTTCAACTTATTCTATCCAGTGCTAGGACTAATGATAAAGAAATGACACTTTTTTATTTTTCTGATGTTGAGGTATGATGTTTTTTATTTCTATTATTTTCTTTATTAAACAATAACTACATCAGTTTTTGTTTCTCCCTCTAAATCCCCCCATATGGCCCTTCTTGTCTTTTTCTGTTAATTGCTTTAAATCAGCATGCATATATATATATATATATATATATGTATGTATACATATATATACATATATATATAATTACTAAACAGTTTGTGAATAAATTCTACCATAAAATTTAACATAACAATATTTTAATATTTGCTGTCACATGCATATATACACACAAAGAATATATATAAAATTTACTTATTTATTTGCTTGCTTTTTGTCAAATAACTATACCACGATTTGTTATAAAACCAGGTCACAGGGGTACATATGAAAATCTTCCATCAAGGAGAAACAGTATGATCTGTGTCCTTGTATAGGCAAATTGGAAAGGAATAACTAATGGCTTAAAATTCTGGACTGGGCACACCTAGTAGCATAACTATCTTGGGCTTGTAGCAGCCAGACAGAATCATTAAAACTAAGTGTCCTGAGGACATCATGTTGTGGAGTTTAGCTCTGTTTGTTGTACTCTCATCCTTCCTAATGTAAGTATTGTATACAAATCCAAAGGGGGATTCTAGTCCCTCCCTGGGCAGTATAATTAGGACTCACAGCAATAATACTGGATCTTTGTTAAGCATCACTGCTGGGGCATTTAGTGATACATTACCAGCCTTGAAAATAATTTAGAGATGTAGATTGTCAGCAATGTCTACCACCTTTAGAATTTGGAAATGTAAATTGTTAGTAAAGTTACATTAAGATGTTTGTGTCCATGGTTCTGCTGGACAAAATCATAGGAAACAATCTGAAGCTAAGAAAAGAACACTCATAATACTTGAGCTATGGGGGTGGGGAGAGAGCTGAATCCTCAGAAGTGTGGACACTCATGAGAACTCAGAGGAGACTACTCTTTGCCCACATTCCCTCCCTAAGAGAAAATCGCCTAGTGTCATGTGTCCCCCCCCCCAGGCACAGAGACCTAGGAGCAGTCAGAGGCAGGACCCTTCTGGGTTCTGCCTGTGCTGAGAGCTGAAATCCAGTCTCCAGAGAGTGCCAACACTCCTGAGAGCAGAAGTAAGACCAATTTTTCTGCTCCAAGTGACCTGCCTGGAGGACTCAAGACACACAGAGGCAGAAATCCTCTGGGACAGGGCACTTCGGATGTCTGGCTGTACTTGCAACTGAACCGAACCAATGCCACAATTCCCTGCACACAAATCCTGTCAGGGAGTAAGCTTAACAGCCAGAAGTGAGAAAACTCGTGAAACCGCAGGACAGACCACCACTTTGGCCAAACTTTGCACATATCCCTGGCACAAGAGAAAACTGCATAGTGCCTCTGGATACAGGAATATAGGAGCAATTGTGGGCAAGAATCTGCTGGTTTCAGTCTACACCCTAAAATTAACTGAACCAGTCACACAGCTCCCTACACCTAAATCCTTTGGGGGAGAGACCTGGACCTTCAGAACTGTGGACACTTCTGAGAACTCAGAGGAGTTCTATGCTCTCTGCTCACATTCCTTACCCAGGAGGAAATCACCTGGTACATCTGCGCCCCCTGGGCACAGGGACCTAGGAGTAGTCACAGGCAGGTCCCTTTTGGTTTCTGCCCACACCAAGAGCTGAAAGCCAGTCACTAGGAGTGCCTACATACCTGAGAGCAGAGCTCTCTCTTCCCAGAACTGGCTGAAAGAAAAGGTCTATAGCAGTGCGAACACACAGGCCTACAAGAAGATCAAGACACTATCAGAGACAGCAAGACAAGCTAACACCAGAGACAGCCTGATGGCAAAAAGCAAGCAAAGGAACCTACACAACAGAAACCAAGACTACTTGGCACCATAAGAACCCAGTTCTCTCACCAAATCAAATATTAGATACCCAACACACACAAGAAAAGCAAGATTTAGATTTAAAATCACATTTTATGATGATGACAGAGGACTTTAAGGATATAAATTACTCATTTAAATAAATACAGGACAACAAAAATAAACAAGTAGAAGCCCTTAAAAAGGAAGCACAAAAATCCCTTAAAGAATTACAAGAAAACAGAACCAAACAGGTGAAGGAATTGAACCAAACTGTCCAGGATTTAAAAATGGAAATAGAAAAGATAAAGATATCACAAAGGGAGACAATCCCACAGATAGAAAACCCAGGGAAAAGATCAGGAGTCAAAGATGCAAGCATCACCAACAGAATATAAGAGAAAGAAGATAGAATCTCAGAGGTAGAAGATACCATAGAAAACATCAACACAACTGTAAAAGAGTGAAGACTGCCAAATGAAAGGGCCAGTAAATATATTCAATAAAATTATAGAACAAAACTTCCCTAACCTAAAGAAAGAGATTCCTATAAATATACCAGAAGCCTACAGAACTCCAAATAGACTGGACCAGAAATGAAATTCCTCCCATCACATAACAGTCAAAACACCAAATGGACAAAACAAAGAAAGAATATTAAAAGCAGTAAAGGAAAAAGGTCGAGTAACATAAAGTCAGAACTATAAGAATTATACCAGATTTCACACCAGAGACTATGGAAGTCAGAAGATCCTGGACAGATGTCATACAGATCCTAAGGGAACATAAATGCCAGCCAAGGCTAATACATCCAGGAAAACTCTCAATGAACATAGATGGAGAAACCAAGATCTTCCATGACAAAACCAAATTTACATAATATCTTTATACAAATCCAACTGTACAAAAGATATTAGGTGGAAAACTCCAACACAAAGAGGGAAAATAAACCATAGAAAAAGCAAGAAAGTAATCTCCTTGTGACGAAACCAAAAGAAAAAAGACATACAAACATAACTCCACCTCTAAATACAATAATAGCAGGAAGCAATAATCAATATTCGTTAATATCTCTCAACATCAATGGACTCAATTTCACAGTAGAAAGACATAGATTAACGGACTGGATAGGTAAAGAGGACCCAGCATTTTTCAGCACACAGGAAACACAACTCAGAAACAAAGACAGAAACTACCTCAGAGGAAAGGCTGGAAAATAACTTTCTAAGCAAATGGTCTGAAGAAATAAGCTGGAATAGCCATTCTCATATAGAATAAAATTGACTTTCAACAAAAAGTTATCATAAAAGAAAACAAAAGAAACTTCATATTCATCAAAGAAAAATCCACCAAGATGAACTCTCAATACTAAATATCTATGCTCCGAATGCAAGGACACCTATATTCATAAAAGAAATCTTACTAAAGCTCAAATCACACATTGCACCTCACACAATAATACTAGGAGATTTCAACACCCCACTCTCATCAATAGACAGATAATGGAAACAGAAATAAAAGAGAGACATAGAGAAACTAACAGAAATTATGAATGAAATGGACTTAACAGATATTTATAGAACATTCCATCCTAAAACAAAAGGGTATACCTTCTTCTCAGCACAACATGGTACCTAATCAAAAATTGACTATATAATCAATCACAAAACAGGACTCAACGGGAAGATAGAGATAATCCCATGCATCCTATCAGAAAACTAAGGAATAAGACTGTTCTTCAAGAACAACACAAACAACAGAACGTACACATAGATACGGAAATTGAACAACATTCTATCCAATGATAACTTGGTCAAAGGAAGAAATAAAAAAAGAAATTAAAGACTTCTTGGAATTTAATGAAAATGAATGTACAACATACCCGAACTTATGAGACACAATGAAAACAGTGCTAAGTGGAAAACTCTTAGATCTGAGTGCCTACAAAAAACATTACAGGAGAGCGACACATCAGCAGCATGACAGCACAACTAATGCTCTAGAACAAAAAGAAGCAAATAAATGCAAGAGGAGTAAAAGGCAGGAAATAATCAAAATCAGGGCTGAATTCAACCAAGTAGAAACAAAAGGACTCTACAAAGAATCAACAAAACCAGTAGATGGTTCTTTGAGAAAATCAGTAAGATAGATAAACCCTTAGCCAGACTAACCAGATGTCACAAAGAGTGTATACAAATTAACAAAATCAGAAATCAAAAGGGAGACATAACAGCAGAATCTGAGGAAATTCAAAACATCATCAGATCCTACCTACTACAAAAGACTATATTCAACAAAACTGGAAAAGCTGAAGGAAATGGACAATTTTCTGAATAATTACCAGGTACAAAAGATAAATCAGGAACAGATAAACCTTCTAAACAACCCCATATTTCCTAAAGAAATAGAATAGAAGCAGTTGTTAAAAGCTCCCCAACCAAAAAAAAAAAAAAAGCCAGGGACCGGGTGGGTTTAGTACAGAATTTTATCAGACCTTCATACTGCATACCAATACTGTCTAAACTATTCCACAACATAGAAACAGATGGAGCACTACAAAATTCCTTTCATGAAGCCACAATTACTCTTATACCTAAACCAAGCAAAGACCCAACAAAGAAAGAGAACTTCAGACCAATTTCCCTTATCAATTTTGGCATTAAATTACTCAAAAAATTCTCACAAACCAAGTCCAAGAACACATCAAAACAATCATCCATCATAATCAAGTAGACTTTATCCCATGGATTCAAAGATGCTTCAATATATGGAAATCCATCAACATAATCCACTATATAAACAAACTCAAAAAAAAAAAAAACACATGATCACTTCATTAGATGTTAAGAAAGCATTTGACAAAATTCAACACTGCTTCATAATAAAAGTCCTGGAAAGATCGGAAATTGCTAAACATAGTAATAGCAATATATAGTAAACCAGTAGCTAACATTAAACTAAAGGGAGAGAAACTTGAAGCAATCCCACTAAAATCAGGGACTAGACAAGGCTGCCCACTCTCTCCCTATTTATTCAATATAGTACTTAAAGTCCCCGAGAAAGCAATCAGACAACAAAAGGAGATCAAAGGGATACAAATTGGAAAGGAAGAAGTTAAAATATCGCTATTTGCAGATGATATGATAATATACTTAAGTGACCCAAAAGTTCAACCAGAGAACTATTAAACCTGATAAACACCTTCAGCCAAGCTTCTGGATATAAAATTAACTCAAAAAAAAAAATCAGTAGCCTTCCTTTACTCAAAGGTTAAACAGGCTGAGAAAGAAATTAGGAAGTAACACCTTCATAATAGTCCCCAAATAATATAAAATATTTTGTGTGACTTTTACTAAGCAAGTGATAGATCTGTGTGACAAGAACTTCAAGTCTCTAAAGAAAGAAATTAAGGAAGATCTCAGAAGATGGAAAGACCTTCCACGCTCATAGATTGGCAGGATTAATATTGTAAAAATGGCCATCTTGTCAAAAGCAATCTACCATCTCAAAGAAATCCCCATCAAAATTCCAATTCAATTATTCATAGAGGTAGAAAGAGCAATTTCAAATTCATTTGTAATTAAAAAAAAGGATAGCGAAAAATATACTGAACAACAACAACAAAAAAACTTCTGTGGGAATGACCATCTCTGACATCAAGCAGTGTTACAGAGCAATAATGATAAAAACTGTATGGTATTGGTAGAGAGATAGGCAGGTAGATCAGTAGAATAAAATTAAGCACCAGAAATGAACCCACACACCTATGGTCACTTGATCTTTGACAAAAGAGCTAAAACCATCCAATGGGGAAAAAAAAGATAGCATTTTCAACAAATGGTGTTTGTTCAACTGTAGGTCAGCATGTAGAAGAATGCAAATTGACCCATACTTATCACCCTATACAAAGCTTAAGTCCAAGTGGATCAAAGACCTCCATATCAAACCAGATACATTCAAAGTAATAGAAGAAAAAGTGGGGAAAGTCTTGATCACATGGTCACTGAGGATAATTTCCTAAACAAAACACTTAGGGCTTATGCTCTAAGACCATGAATTGATAAATGGGACCTTATGATACATCAAACTTCTGTTAGCAAAGGACACTATCATTAGGACAAAAAAGCAACAAACAGATTGGGAAAAGATTTTTACCAATCCTACATCTGACAGAGGGCTAATATCCAAAATATACAAAGAACTCAGTAAGTTACATTCCAGAGAGCCAAATAGCTCTATTAAAAATGGGGTTCAGGGCTAAACAAAGAATTCACAGCTGAGGAATGTCAAATGCCTGAGAAGCACCTAAAGAAACGTTCAACATCTTTAGTCATAAGGAAAATGCAAAACAAAACAACCCTGAGATTCCACCTCATACCAGTCAGAAATGGCTAAGTTAAAAAAAACTCAGGTGGGGGTTGGGGATTTACCTCAGTGGTAGAACACTTGCCTAGCAAGCGCAAGGCCCTGGGTTCGGTCCCCAGCTCTGAAAAAAAAAAAACTCAGGTGACAACAGATGCTGGTGAGAATGTGGAGAAAGGAACACTCCTCCATTTTTGGGGGTATTGCAAACTGGTACAACCCCTCTGAAATCCGGAGGTTCCTCAGAAAATTGGACATTCCACTAACTGAGGACTCAGCTATACTTCTGAGCATATACCCAAAAGATGCTCCAACATGTTCATAGCAGCCTTATTTATGATAGGCAGAAGCTGGAAAGAACCCAGATGCCCTTCAACAGAGGAATGGATACAGAAAATGTGGTACATCTACACAGTGGAGTACTACTCAGCCTTCAAAAACAATGACTTCATGGAAATCATAGGCAAATAGATTGAATTAGAAAATATCATCCTGAGTGAGGTAACCCAATCACAGGAAAACACATATGGTATGCGCTCACTGATAAGTTGATAATAGCCCAAAAGCTCGAATTACCCATGATACAATCCACAGATCACATGAAGCTCAAGAAGGATGACCAAATTGCAGATGCTTCTACTGCATCTTAAAAGGGGGAAGAAAAATATTCATAGGATGGTATATGGAGGCAAAGTTTGAAGCAGAGACGGAAAGAACGGCCTTTCAGAGCTTACCTCACATGTGGCCCATATATATAAAGCAACCAAAATTAGATAAAAATGATGAAGCTAAAAAGTACATGCTGACAGGAACAGGATATAGATGTCTTCTGAGAGACACAGCCAGAGCATGTCAAATACAGAGGCGAATGCTCTCAGCAAACCATTAAACTGAATGGGAACCCTGTTGGAGGAATTACAGAAAAGATTGAAAGAGCTGAAGGGGTTTGCAAAGCCATAAGAACAACAACGCTAAACAACCAGAGCTCTCAATGACTAAACCACTACCCAAAGACTATACATGGACTGACCCATGGCTGCAATTGCATATGTAGCAATGGATGGCCTTGTTGGGCACCAATGGAAGGAGAAGCCCTTGTTCCTGTCAAGGTTGAACCCCCAATGTAAACTAATGTCGGAGGTGTTGAGAAGGGGGATTGATGCGGAGGGAAACACCCTTATAAAAGAAGGGGAGGGGATAGCAAGCTTATGGACAGGAAATCGGAAAAGGGAATAACATTTGTAATGTAAATAAAGAAACATCCAATAAAAAAATAGTTTAGCTTTGGATTTTTTGTGGTCAATGAACAAGAGCAATGGTAGCCCTACGAGCACTACCTGACATGACTCTCTCGCTAGAACTGGGCAGGTGATCAAGATGAAGATTAATTTCTTGTACACATTTTTGTGATTTAATAAAAGCATTGATGATCAGTAGCTGTGCACCTTGAGGAATGTAAATAGAAATTACTGATAAATTTTTATTAAAAAAAGTTTAGATTTGTGGTTCTTTTAAGATTTATATAAGATTACTTTTTAAGATGAATGATAAAATAATTGATTCTTTCTTTATGAACCACAAATTGCAGCTTTTCAGTAAAAAGAAAATGTCTGAGAAAATTACATAGCTTTCTTACATTCTTAATTTATAACAAATTGCTTAGTTACGGATATATGTGGTTTCTGGGGAATGATTTTTTTCCCTCATGTGTAATATGTAAATTGTTTTAAATTAAAGGTATTTGGGAACATATTTATTAAAAATAATAATTCTTTAAAAGAAAATAAAATGTAATCACATTGTAATGTTTATGCCCCTTGAAAGATTTTGCTGAGAAATGTAAACAGTAGGAGAAAAAATAAAGTTTTTTGGAGCTTGTTGTGATTCATTCATGGACTCTTTCTCTCTCTCTCTCTCTCTCTCTCTCTCTCTCTCTCTCTCTCTGTCTCTCTCTCTGTCTCTCTCTCTCTCTCTCTGTGTGTGTGTGTGTGTGTGTGTGTGTGTGTGTGTGTGTGTGTGTGTGAGAGATTATTTTTCCTGCTTTATTTTTCTTTTTGCCTTTCTTCATCTCTGAAGAGTTCTACTAGACTCTTGTAAGTCACAGGAAATGCTGGCCCCACTCACTCAAACTTTATTTTCTCAGACAATAGTTTGCTAAGTGATAAATTGCCAACTCTGTGCCCTTGCTGCACTTCAGTTTACCCTAATCTTACAAGGTTGGCTTTCAATATATCCCTTTAATCTATTTTTGGAGATTTCCCAAAATAAACCACACAACCATAAGAATAGTAATATAAATACCTGATATCCTTATAAATTTTATGTAATCGTGGCTCCTATATTTTGAAATGTACAAAATATTCTCATTCATGATAGGTTGATGAATGTTATTTCACTATCTCCTCCTAATGAGTTCCACTGCACCACATATATTGGGTAGTTTATTGAAAACTCTTTTGCAATATTGAAATCAATGCAATTAATCATACATAAAGCCTGTGATGATTTTCAATAACAGTAGAGTGTACAGAAATTCCTGAGTGACAGTTGTAAATACTTTGTGGTTATAATCTGGAATAGACCTCAAAATCTAACTCCAGTGAATCAAGAATAGTGATGAACACAACGTTTCTGCTCATGAGGTCAAGGCTCCTATTTAGGGCACATATCTGTGAGGTGAGACAAACAGACAGTTTAAAATACTATTCAGTTTCCTTCATATTTTTGTAAAGATTTTATATTGCTGAGATGCTAAACAATTGTCTTTATCATTTTTGCTAATTTCAACTCACTTTTACAAGAACTGACTTACCTGCTTCATAGACATTTTCAATATTTTCAGTAGGGATATTGGAGTGCTGAGTCAGCTTCACATATTTTTCCTTCATTTCTTCAGTGATGCTTGTTCCAGTTGCTCCATATCATGAAAAACGTAAGAGATAGCCACTTTAATCACAGCAAATAGTCTAAATTCATCAAGTCATCTCATTAGTTGCTAAGTCCTGCTACTTTACCCCACCCTCCCTACTGGAATGGTGATACCAGTCAGGAAACATTCTGAAATCAAGTCAGACATTAATTCTGAGGATAAAAAAAAAAACAGGTTTCCATCTCATTATATCTAAGATACTGATTAAAATCAGGAATATTAAAATTAGCATTGAATAATTATATAATTATTGTCCTGCACAATTCAACTTGAAATTTACACAATCATGATTATACTTAAGTATGTTAATAAATGCATTTATTCACCAGTATGTCATAGAACTAAATTCAGGGAAAACAGCTATGTTGCAATTAACAAAAAAATAATTATGCTACATGAGATTTACATACCCAGTACTCCTGTAAGATTCTGGAAGATATTCCTATGATCAATAAACTGGGCTTCGAATAAGATGGTGGTGTTTGAGACAAAATTTATCACAATATAAAATTCACTTGGCTCTGGTAATGAATAAATATTTCTTCATAAGAACATGATGTAGAGTTTCATATTTTTATTTACTTATTGTTTCATTTTGAAATTTTAATATAGTTATACTCTTTTGAAACTCCTCTTTCCCCCATAAAAATATGTGTATGTGCTTATCCACATGAACCTTAAAATTCATGGCACACTACCCAAAGACTGACCCTTGGCTCCAAATTCATAGGTAGCAATAAATAGCCTAGTAGGGCACCAGTGGAAGAGGAAGCCCTTGGTCCTGCCAAGGCTGGACCCCCAGTGAACGGGATTGTTGGGGGGAAGGTGGTAATGGAGGAAGGATGGGGAGGGAACACCCATATAGAAGGGGACGGGGAGGGGCTAGGGGGATGTTGTCCTGGAAACTGGAAAAGGGAATAACATTTGAAATGTAAATAAGAAATACCCAATTTAAAAAAGATGGAAAAAAATTCATGGCATAAGTTTTCACTGATTATCATCGTATGCTTATATTTATAATATTTTTATATTTTCTATTATATAAATTATTATTTTATAAAATAATTTCTGAAATGTGGAATAAGTATTTATAAATATAACACTTTAAGAATATATAATGTTACTTAGATGTATCTCATATTTGTTTTTAATTATATTTTTAAAACATAATATATTCCTTTTAATAATGCCATTATTCTCAGCATAGAATGACACATACTATCATTTCTACATTCAATTATTGAGTAAGAGAAATATTTTCTTATCTTCTAACACAAAATTAAGAGATTAAATGTATGCCTGTATTTGACCAATTTTTGAAAACCGATATTAAATATTTGCTTGATTTTTGTTTGTTTTCTCCAGGGAGCAAGATTCATTCATAAGTGTGTATTCCCCCTCCTCCCCATATTGATGAGGGATTTTACTTACTTCGTCTTCTGCCTCCCTCAGGCTCTGGATAAAAGTAGATTTTTGGAAAATGACGAACTGCATCACGAACTTTCCAGAACCCAGGATGGAATCAGTCCCGTTGACTTGGGGACATTTTTGTAGAAAGAAATACCCTGTAAAATTAGACATAGTGGACCATTTATCCACTAGAGAAACTCGTGTTAAAGATCAAATCCATAAAAATCATTCAAGTAATGGAGTCAATCCTGCACCAATGATACTCACTTGTTGTTGAGCAATACTTCCATGGAAGTTTATCAGCCCAAACTATATGAAGTTGGCACACACCATTTTTCCTAAACAATACATATTAGACAATAAACACTCCCTAATTAGCATTTATTATCACACACCTAGTTATCCCACAAGGAAAAACATTTTGCAGAAAGTGATACATATTCATGGTGTTGATCATCATCTATGATGCTATTTTTCAGTTTGTAAATACCTTTATTAATCATCTTTTCAGTCTATGATTCCTGGTGGGAAGAGACCAACTTTCTGTTGGCACCAAGACTTGTGGATGGGAATGGAACTCAAACCCTTAAATGACAGGATTTCCCAAGTCACCAAAGTGAAGCAATGGTAGGAATTCAACTATCAGGATGGTTTTCAAGAGGAGGAGCACTCTTTACAGTGAGGTTATATACAGTGCATTTGTCATATTTGATATCAGATTTTCCTTTACTCATATTCACATTTATTAATAATTTACTTTTAGCAAACATAGGTTTCATTCCACAATTTTTTTACTGTGATGTATTTTCAGTATTTTAATATAAATATTAAAACATCAAAAACGAACACTCAGGTTTAATATATTTTAGACTTAGTAACTCTCAACTCCAGCTTTTCTCAAATTATTATGGTATCCAAACTCTCTTCTTATTTCCAGAACCATATTGTAATGACTTGATTCCCATTTCAACACATTGTTTCTTCTACTCAAATAACTTTTCTTACCTGACATAAAACATCATGCTCATGAGTCTGTATTGGTTAAAATACTTAACCTCACGCATCAGCATCCTTGCTTGACTATTTTCTGCAGTTGTAATTACATATTTGCCTGCTAGGTAGATGGTATTAAATTTCCCTGAAAACTAAAAATTAATTTGATTTAAATTCATCAGTCAGGCATATGAGTTTGAGTCCCTACACCCACATGTTTGTGCATAATCTCCTGTAACTTCATTTCTAAGGGATATCTTATGATCTTGGTGAGTTCTGCATACACACAGTGAAACATGCAAATCAAACACCCACACACAGAAAGTGAAAAAAAGTTAGTGAAAATTTAAGATAAACCAATGGTTAGAAAAGTAAATTATAGAGGTTCAAGTAAAGAAATAGAAATTTTTAATATTGTGGTAGAAAAAACTATATAAGATGTTAACATTATCTATTGTGTATTTCTGTTTATACCTTATAATTGCCTAACACTTATTGTCATATATATGACAATAGTTTTATAACATACAAAATATTAATAAAATGTAAAAATTGGATTATATGTTCCTGTTAGGATACTGAAACAACATAAAAAGGCAATCTTAAAAATTCTTATAAAAAACTGCATTCTAAATGCAAAGTAAATATAAAGAAAATAATCTTACCTTGATTTCAAAAGTCATTGTATGGAAAGGCATTAGGACCAATTTTCATCTTAGAAATTCCTCAGATCAGAGGAAGAAAGAGTTCCAATTGTACACTTTACCCCTGATTACTACATTTTTGCTGCAACCTTCCATTCAAAACTTGTATTAATAGGTACACACCCAGACAGAGAAACACACACACACACACACACACACACACACACACACACACACACAATCAAAGTTCGAAAAGTAAGTCCTCACTTTGGAGATATTACTGGATTATAATATCAATATTATCTCATTTATTGTCCATAGTAAAATGACTCTAAAAGAGAGAAATCTATTCTTCAAATACAACATATACAATGTGTTTTTCCTGTAGATATCAAATTGATTTTAACTTTCTTTAATACTGATTAAAAATCATCCCTGAATTTGTGTAGAATGGTGAAACATTCAATGAAAATCTATATTGACCTTCAACTATGGAAATAAAGTTAATTATTTAAAAGTTAAAAAACATGGCATTAATAAGAGCTTAATTTTCATACCTTTTCCTCAAGTAAAATAAAATTAGGCCATATAAGAAGCTCAAATGAGATAATTATAACCATATATTAAAACAAATGTTTTAAGACATGAAACATATTACTAGTACAAAAAACAAAGGAACCAAAATATTCATAGAATCACTGATTGTCAGATCAAACCATGATAAATTCACCACAGTCACCATTCTCCCTGCATAACTCCTTGAAAGTTCATCTTTGTACCGGTAAGGGCTCCTCAGCAGCATAAACCAAACAGGCTAGAACAAGGAGAAGAAACTTCATCTTCCAGATTGTTCTCTTGCTTTTGAAGCAGAAGAGTAGATCTGTTCAGCTCTTGGCGAAATGATAAACTGAAGAGGCTTAGCTTTTCAGTTTACACAGTGTACCGTGAACCCATTAATTCACTCTTGTTTTTAATTTTCAGAATAGGTGGGCAGACTGGCTGGCAGTATTTGCAAGTATCTGGCATTGTTTTATTTTAACCTATGGGATTAGAATTCAGTGGAGTGTAATATAAACGTTCCTGAATCATTGACATTCAGAAACAAAGTCAATAAGAGCAAAAGTGGTCTGTTGACACTGTTACAATAATAATAGAGTGAGTAAGAAAGCCAGGGAATATCAAAAGATGATTAAGAACAAGCTTGAAAATATCATCACAATAAATTGGGGTGTTTACAAATTTGTTGGCTACTATGCATTTTTATACAGGGTATTATACATTTTTAAAAAATTATGTAATTATGTAGCCATCCTCATATTTTCCTTTCAGATTCCAAGAATTCTCTCCCAAATATCTTGTATCTTCCTCTCAACTTCATCATAATGAGAATTTTTAATGTTATTTTCTTTTAATCACACAGAAATATTATGATAATGTACTTTCAGTTAATGCCAGGTATGAGACTGCTTCACATTGTCCATAGCAACTGACCACCAATCATTTCTCTCATCATCTAGCAGGGTCATGATTTTGCCAGGTGCCAGTAGTTTTTGCAGTTGTGTGACATTTAGAATTCAGGGACCTACTCAGGATATTCTAGGTTCTTGAAACGTGGGGTTGTGTGATGGTCATGCATTGTTGGTCCTGAGTGTTGATCATTCAGTGGAATTGATTATGGTTTTCTAACTGTATTGCTCAAAGATGAAACAAGAAATAAATTAGATTCCCCCTCCTCTTTCCCTCTCTCTCTCCCTCCCTCCCTCACTCTATTATTTTTTCACAACTATTTATTGTTAGAGGGTTGAAAGGATAAAAAAGGCAAGTTTGGAAGAAAGAAGATACTCTAAAACAATGAAAATCAGCTGTATGTCCTTTTTTTCTTCCCCAAGATATTCCATTACTGTATCCCATGTGTGCACATATGTAGGCTCGTCCACCTGGCTATAGCTACTGCATCCACAATAAAGGCTACTGCATACCACCAGTGCCTATTTCCCTCAGGTAGAGTTTAGCTCAGTCCCTCACTAAGTTATCATGAATTGTAATCTACCATGGCAATCAAATCCATGGAGCCAGCCAGGGCACAAGAGCACATACTGTGCAGCCCCTTGACAGTTGTTCTTTTTTGTGCTTCTCAGAATTACGCAT
The DNA here is from genome assembly GCF_011064425.1 of Rattus rattus. Classification (NCBI taxonomy): domain Eukaryota; kingdom Metazoa; phylum Chordata; class Mammalia; order Rodentia; family Muridae; genus Rattus; species Rattus rattus. The sequence goes on from NC_046159.1 coordinate 159,130,578, forward strand.
AAAAGCTCCAGCAGCCAAAGAGTCCTACTTTCAGTTGCTGTTTTTAGCTAGGTTACTGATTATGTGTGTTTCTCATTCACCTTTGACCTGCAGAGGAAGCATCCTATGCTGATGTGATGGGAGATAAATCCTGTACCCGTGATGTGGTGGGAAATCCTGCACCTCTATTATGTTGATTGAACTGGGTTATTGCACAACCACTTGTGATAGGCAGGAATATCTGTATATGTCTCTATTTAATTAGTAACTGCATTTCTCATCTGTTTTTTCCTGCAGATGGAATTAAGATATGAAAAGAATTAAGGAATAAGAATGAGAGACTGTGTATTAAGGTTATTAATTTCAAAGTTTCCATAATGTCAGTCTCAGCTTTTATTTCACTGTGTAGAATTTAAGGATCAGAGACAAGTGTTGCTTATCAGTGGGAGATGTGTGCTCTCTGCTGGCCAAACTGGGTGCGGTGAAAAGGGCTGGTGTTGCTGAAAAACAGGAAAGGGGTTTGCCTCCACTTTTTCTGAGGGGTTTGTTTCAATTTGTTTCAAGAATTTTCAATGTAAGTAAAGACAAGGGAAATAATTAAGTGAGAGGATTACATACAAAGCCACAATCTTGGAGGATGTATATTAAATCTAGAATTTCATGTATGATATGAAGAACACCTGGAGCTGAACTCACAACTGTCTGGATATTTGAAAGACTTTATGGCCCCAAATTTGGAAACAGAAATGTATATTGACTGATGATATGTTGTTGATTTCTGTAACTTTCTAGATTCTCCATTTCAGATTAATTCACTCTGACAACTTCCTCAAAGAACAAAATAAAACAAAAAATTGCAAAAAAAAAAAGAAAGAAAGAAAAGAAAACCACAATAACAATAGGTTTTTCTGATGTTCTTCTTTGATTTCTTTTTTAATTCCAAGGAGGAAAGACTCATGGTACGTGTCTTACATAATGTTCTATTGCTGTGAAGAGACACCATGAAGATGGCAACTCTTATAAAGGAAAGCATTAACTGGGCTGTGCTTACAGTTTTAGAGCTTTAATCCATGATCAGCATGGTGATTGGCATGGACATTTACAGGTAGAGTGCAGTGGTCATATGTATTGCCACTAGGCTAACCTTCAAATTTCTCTCAAGCAGTAACTCAACCTAGTGACCAAACATTCAAACATAAGAGCCTGTATATGTGTGCATTAAAACTTGCATACTTTTAACATGGATTTGTACAATGCCTGCTCTAGCCCATTTTACTTTCTGAAAAAGAGACACAGAGACCAGGCTTTTTTTATTAATGCACTGCAAGCTTATCTAGGCAGGTTTTTAGCTATTCAAACATGACCAGACAGGTAACACCCAGAAAAATGTTCTGTTACTTGCCATCTTGTGCAGACTTGCTCAGGCCCGTGTGTGTCCTCATAGTTGCTCACTCATACCAACCTCACGGTGAAATCCTCCTGTTCTCTTCAGGTGGTTTCTCCACTCCTTCTTTTACTTGTGGTCCTTCTCTACTCTCTTCCATCTCCTTGTACACTTTGACCAATATCAGAAGTTCTGCTCTATTCTCTTCCGTATAGCTAATTGTTAATCAGATATTTTATTAACCAAGCAGAGGTAACAGAAAACAATTTTTATGTAATGTAGAGAACAGACATGGTTGACTATGCCATAGTTTGGACTATTACCATTTATCTAGACGTACAAATGAACATCAGAATAGAGTGCTCAAAACCATCACCTAACATTATATCCTCTAAGTTCAATAAAAGGTTTTTTCTATATTAATAATAAAAATACATGATAATAACAATTATAAAAACTTATTAATTAAAATTCACATTCACGATGTCCATTCCATTTTTATGCTGCAACCTGAAAAAAGGTACTATTTGATGAGTTTAGAGTTCTTAAATCCTTTTCTAACACAACTTGAATTTATATCCTAGGAATATCTTCTTAGATCTAAAACCATTTTCTCAATCATAAACAATTTAGGCATAATTGTGAAACTATACCTATCTAGTCTTCAACATCATCAGAGGCCTGAGAGAAAATAAATACTACACGAGCATGCAGGATGTGCAGAACAAGGAGCTTACAAAACTACAGAAATAGCAGAAACAGCTGACTGCCTGGAAATCACCCAAAATTTCTCTGAATCTTGGGAAAAATCTATCTGCTGCCTTATGGTCCAGGATATGACATTTTTTTTTCTATGAAGCAGGAATATTGCAAAGTTTGCAAGTCAACTTCCACTCAACTTATTTGTCCAATTGGACAGCATTCTGCCTGTCTTTTAGACAACGACAACTTTTGTTTGTTTTCTTTTGTTTTTATTATTTGTTATTGTTTTTCCATTTATGTTTGTGTTTTGTTTCTAGGGTTGTTTGGTTGTTGGACAGTGGCTACAGGGCCACACTAGAAGCAATTAACATAAGGAGGTTCTTCAGTGCTCATCATCTCCTTCAAGTAGAAAGGTAAAAGTAGAATGAAGTTGAGGCTGTTGGGGGCAGACATGCCATTGTCAGAAATGGACTTTTATTAATAATACATCTTTATATTCCAGATTCTGTAGATCTCTCAGTTTTTTAAGGCAATCTAATTATAGTATATTTGATTTGCTCCCCTCAAGCTATTTAATATCTCTTAACTTTGAAAGCATCTCAGGAAGCTAAATAAAGGTGTTTTTGTAACCAGATAAACTTGTACCTAACATGACCAATAAGTTTGATTCATTGTTTGCTAACTTGCATCTTTTTATCCTAAACTATTTGTAAAATGCTTTTAAAAGGACTAGAACTTAACATATATAAGATTTACATAAGTACAATATCTTTAAAAAAAGTGGAAACAAAAATACATAATATGTTGTGACAAAATATACCCTTAAATTTGTATCAAGTTACAATAAAATTATTTTGCTTATCTATGCTCTTTGCCCTAAAAGTAGATTCAAAAATCTATGCTTTAAAGTATCACTTTTTTTTTCCGGAGCTGGGGACCGAACCCAGAGCCTTGCGCTTGCTAGGCAAGTGCTCTACCACTGAGCTAAATCCCCAACCCCCTAAGGTATCATTTTTATATCCCTGCCTTTTTCTCTATCATAAGGCTAAAATACAATTGCTTTTTAACCTGAAGACTATTGCTTATTATTCTAGCATAAGGCTAGAATACAATTGCTTTTTAACTTGAAGGCTGCATTCACCATCTCAAGGCTGCTCCCAACATCTCCCCCTTTTTCTTTACTTAGAAGGACCGTGGTGGTCCTTAGAATGTCCCTGAATTCCAAATGCCACACAACTGCAAAAACTATCTGCCGCTGGCAAAATCATAGCCCTGTAAGATGATAAGGAAGTACATGATACATGTAAGATGATAAGTCAGTTGCATTGGAAAATCTGAAGGAGCCCCAAACCTGATATTAACTAAAAGCACATTCCCATAGTATTTCTGTGTGTTTTAAAGAAAATAAAATTCGAAATTCTCTTTACAATGAAGTTGAGAGAAAGATATGAGATATATGGGAGGGAATTTTTGAAATCTGAAAGGAGAATATGAGGGTGGCTATAACCAAGATACACCACATATCTACATAAAAATTTTGAAAAATGTATAATACACTTCCATAAAAATACATTATAACCAACAAATTTCGAAATTCCTCAATTTATTGTAATGAAATTGTAAACTTGTTCTTAATTATCTTTTGATATTCACGGGTTTTCTTAGTCATGTTTTATGGTTGTGAAGAGACACTAAGTCCAAAGCAGTTATCAAAAAGAAAGTGTATAATTGTGTTTTACTTACAGTTTCAGAGAATTAGTCCATTATACTCATGGCAGAAAGCATGGAAGCTAGCTAAAGAGCTACATCCTGTTTCATAGGCAGAAAAATGATTCAATGTGGTGTGTGTGTGTGTGTGTGTGTGTGAGAGAGAGAGAGAGAGAGAGAGAGAGAGAGAGAGAATGATAACTCGTATGACTTTCAAAGGTGGTGATAGGATGTTGAATGGAAAAAAGCAACATTGTACACATGGAAGTTTAGCAAGTCAAAAGAGTAGGAAGTATGGATCTAAGGAACATGTATATTCCAAGTAGAATTTAATCTTTGGCAAAAAATAAATAAATTGTCTTCCTATATGAATGTTTTAGTTCTCAGAGCAAAATGAATATAAACATGTATATGGGTCTTATTGAAACTTAAAGCTATACAATTAATATGCTATCTATACATTGCAGAATGAAGAAACTACATGACTTCATTTAGCTGATTATTTCCTGCCTTCTACTCCTCTTGGATGTATTTGCTTATTTTGTTTTAGAGCTTTTAGGTATGCTATCAAGCTGCTGATGTATGCTCTCTCCTGCTTCTTTTTGCAGGCACTCGGAGCCATGAGTTTTCTTCTTAGCACTGCTTTCATTGTGTCCCATAAGTTTGGGTATGTTATACCTTCATTTTCATTAAATTCTAACAAGTCTTTAATTTCTGTCTTTATTTCTCCCTTGACTAAGTTATCATTGAGTATAGTATTGTTCAAATTCCATGTACACATGGGCATTCTGTCATTATTGTTGTTATTGAAAACCAGCATTTATCCATGGTGATCTGATAGGATGCATGGGATTATTTCTATCTTCCTGTATATGTTGAGATCTGTTTTGGAACCGATTATATGGTCAATTTTGGAGAAGGTACCATGAGGTGCTGAGAAGAAGGTATATCCTTTTGTTTTAAGATGGAATGTTATATAAATATTTGTTAAGTTCATTTGATTCATAACTTCTGTTAGTTTCTCTATGTCTCTGTTTAATTTCTGTTTCCATGATGTTTCCATTGATGAGAGTGGGGTGTTGAAATCTCCTACTGTTATCATGTGAGGTGCAATGTATGCTTTGAGCTCTAGTAATATTTCTATTATGAGTATAGGTGCCCTTGTATTTGGAGCACAGATATTTAGGATTGAGAGTTCATCTTGGTGGACTTTTTCTTTGATGAATATGAAGTGTCCTTCCTTATCTTTTCTGATGACTTTTGTTTGAAAGTCAATTTTATTCAATATTACAATGGCTACTCCAGGTTCCTTCTTTGACCATTTGCTTGGAAACTGTTTTTCCAACATTTTAGTCCAAGGTAGTGTCTGTCTTTGACTCTGAGGTGTGTTTCCTGTGGGTAGCAAAATGCTGGATCCTCTTTACATATCCAGTCTGTTAGTCTATGTCTTTTTATTGGGGAATTGTGTCAGTTGAAGTCAAGAGATATTAAGAAGTAGTGATTGTTGCTTCCTGTTATTTTCATAATTAGAGGTGAGATTATGTTTGCGTGTCTCTCTTCTTTTGGTTTTATTGCAAGTAGAATACTTTTTTCTTTTTCTAGGGTGTAGTTTCCCTCCTTGTGTTGGACTTTTCCATCTAATATCCTTTGTAGGGCTCTATTTGTAGAGATAGATATATTGTGTAAATTTGGTTTTGTCATGGAATATCTTGGTTTTTCAATCTATGTTAATTGAGAGTTTTGCCAGATATGGTAGCCTGGGCTGGCATTTCTGTTCTCTTAGAGTCTGTATACATCAGTCAAGGATCTTCTGCCTTTCATAGTCTCTGGTGAGAAGGCTGGTGTAATTCTGATAGGTCTGCCATTATATGTTATTTGACATTTTTCCCGTACTACTTTTAATATTCTTTTTTGTGCATTTGGTGTTTTGACTATTATGTGACAGGAGGAATTTCTTTTCTGGTCCAATCTATTTGGAGTTCTGTAGGCTTCTTGTATGCTTACGGACATCTCTTTCTTTAGGTTAGGGAAGATATCTTCTATAATTTTGTTGAAGACATTTACTGGAACTTTAAGTTGGGAGTCTTCACTCTCTTCTGTTCCTATAATCTTTAGGTTTGATCTTCTCATTGTGTCCTGGATTTCCTGTATGTTTTGGGTTAAGAGCTTTTTCCATTTTATATTTTCTTTGAGAGTTGTGTCAATGTTTTCTATAGTATCTTCTGCTTCTAATATTCTCTCTTCTAGCTCTTGTATTCTGTTGATGATGCTCCCATATGTGACTCCTGATCTCTTCCCTAGGTTTTCTGTCTCCAGGGTTGTCTCCCTTTGTGCTTTCTTTATTGTTTCTATTTCCATTTTTAACTCCTGGACAGTTTTGTTCAATTATTTCTCCTATTTGGTTGTATTTTCCTATAATTCTTTAAGGGATTTTTGTGTTTCCTCTTTAAGGGCTTCTACATATTTACTTGTGTTGTCATGTGTCTCCTTAAGGGAGTTATTTATGACCTTCTTAAAGTGCTCTATCATCATGTTAAAATCTGATTTTAAATCTAAATCTTGCTATTCCAGTGTGTTTGGTGTGTTTGGATTTCCAGTATTTGCTTTGGTGGGAGAACTGGGCACTGATGATGCCAAGTAGTCTTGGTTTCTGTTGCTTGGGTTCCTGCACTTGCCTCTCACCATCTGGTTGTCCCTGGTGTTAGCTTGTCTTGCTGTTTCTGGTGGTGACTTGACCCACCTGTAGGCCTGTGTGTCAACACTCCTGTGGACCTGTTTTCTTGCTTTCTTTCAGTCAGTTCTGGAAACAAAGTGTTCTGCTCTCAGGCATGAAGTTGCCCCCTGGCAGCTGGTTTTCAGCTTTCTGCAAGGGCAGGAATCTGGAGGTACCCGCCCTTGACTGCTTCTATGTCCCTGTATGTAGGGGGCACAGATGTCACTATGCGTTTTCCTCTTGGGTCAGGAATGCAAGTAGAGAGTATTCTCCTCTGATTTCTCTAGAGTGTACACACTTCTGAGGGTTCTGTTTTCTCCCACCCCATGGGAATTGGGTGCAGGAAACTGTTTGACAGGTTCAGTTCAGTTCAGACACAGACCTGGACCATGGGTTCCTGCAGCTGACTGCTCCTATACTCCTGTGTCCAGAAGCACTATGCAGATTCCTCTTGGGCAAAGTTGGGCAAAAGTGGCAGTCTGTCCTGTGGTCTCACAATTTCCAAGAAGAAACAAAGAGGACTACCCAGAGTATAAAAAATAAAAGATAAGAGCTGATTCTTTGAGAAAAATTAACAAGATAGATCTTAGCCATACTAACCACAGAGCACAGAAAATGTATCCAAATTAACAAAATCAGAAATGAAAAGGGAGATATAACAACAGAATCTGAGGAAATTCAAACATTCCTCAGATCCTACAGCAAAACTTGAAAATCTGGAGGAAATGGACAATTTTCTAGATAAATACCAGGCACCAAAGTTAAATCAAGAACAGATAAACCATCTAAACAACCCCATAACTCTTAAAAAAATAGAAGCATTATTAAAAGTCTCCCAACCATAAAGAGCCCAGGACCAGAAGGGTTTAGTGCAGAATTCTATCAGACCTTCATAGAAGACATCATGTCAGTACTGTCCAAACTATTCCACAAAATAAAAACAGATGAAGCACTACCAAATTCCTTCTATGAAGCCAGAATTACTCTTATACCTAAATCACAGGAAGACCCAACACAGAAAGAAAATTTCAGGCCAATTTCTTTTATGAATATAAATTTAAAACTACTCAATAAAATTCTTTGAAATTGAATCCAAGAACACATCAAAACAATCATCCATTATAATCAAGAAGGCTTCATTCCACAGATTCAGGAATGGTTCAATATATAGAAATCCATCAATGTAATCCACTATATAAACAAACACAAAGATTAAAAAAAAAACACATGATCGTTTCATTAGTTGCTGAGAAAGCATTTGACAAAATTCTACACCCCTTCATGATAAAATTACTAGAAAGAACAGGAATGCAAGGTCTATACCTAAACATAGTAAAAGCAATATACAGCAAACCAGTAGCTAATCTCAAACTAACTGGACAGAAACTAGAAGCAATCCCACTACAAGGCTGCCCACTCTCTCCCTACTTATTCAATATAGTTCTCAAAGTCCTAGCCAGATCATTCTGAAAACAATAGGAGGTCAAAAGGATAGAAATTGCACAGGAGGAAGTCAAAAGATCACTATCTTAAGAAGATATGATAGCATACTTAAGTGACCCTGAAAGTTACACCAGAACTACTAAGCCTGATAAACAAATTCAGCAAAGTAGCTGAGTATAAAATTAACTCAAACAAATCAGTAGCCTTCCTCCACTCAAAGAATAAACAGGCTGAGAAAGAAATTAGGGAAATGATACCCTTCATAATAGTCCAAATATATAAAATACCTCAGTATGACTTTAACCAAACAATTGACAGACCCGTATGACAAGAACTTCAAGTCTCTGAAGTAAGAAATTGAAGAAGATTTGAAAAGATGGAAAGCTCCCCCATGCTCATGGATTGGCAGGATTGATATAGTAAAAATGGCCATTTTGCCAAAAGCAATCTACAGATACAATGGAATCCCCATCAAAATTCCAACTCAATTCTTAACAAAGTTAAAAAGAGCAATTTGCAAATTCATTTGGAATAACAAAAAACCCAGGATAGCAAAAAAATGTTCTCAACAATAAAAGAATTTCTGGGGTAATCACCATCCCTGACATCAAGCAGTATTACAGAGCAATAGTGATAAAAAAAAACAAAAAACATATGATATTGGTACAGAGATAGGCAGATAGATCAGTGGAACAGAATTGAAGACCCAGAAATGAACCTAAACACACATGGTCACTTGATCTTTGACAAAAGAGCTAAAACCATCCAATGGAAAAGAGATAGCATTTTCAACAAATGGTGCTGGTTCAGTTGGAGGTCAGCATGTAGAATAATGCAAGTAGATCCATACAAAGCTTAATCCAAGTGGATCATGGACCTCCACATCAAACCAGATACACTCAAACTAATAGAAGAAAAAGTGGGGAAAAGTCTCGAACACATGGGCACTGGGGAAAGTTTCCTGAAAAAACTACCAATGGCTTATATTCTAAGATTAAGAATCAACAAATGGGACCTCATAAAACTGCAAAGCCTCTGTAAGGCAAAGGACACTGCCATTAGGTCAAAACAGCAACCAACACTTTGGGAAAAGATCTTTACCAATCCTTCATCCAATAACGGGGTAATACCAAAAATATACAAACAACTCAAGAAACTAGACTCCAGAGAGCTAAGCAACCCTATTAAAAAGTGGGGTACAGAGCTAAGAAAGGAATTCACAGTTCAGGAATATAGAATATCAGAGAAGCACCTAAAGAAATGTTCAACATCCTTAGTCATCAAGGAAATGCAAATCAAAACAACCCTGAGATTCCACCTCATACCAGTCAGAATGGCTAGGATGAAAAACTCAGGTAACAGCAGATGCTGGCCAGGATGTGAAGAGAAAGGAACATTCCTCCATTGTTGGTGGGATTGCAAACTTGTACAACCTCTCTAGAGTCGGTCTGGAGGTTCCTCACAAAATTGGACATTGCACTACTTGAAGACCCAACTATACCTCTTGTGGGCATATACCCAAAAGATGCTCCAACATGCAACAAAGACACATGTTCCACTATGTTGATAGCAACCTTATTAATTATAGCCAGAAGCTGGAAAGAACCCAGATGCCCTTCAACAGAGGAATGGATACAGAAAATGTGGTATATCTACTCAATGGAGTACTACTCAGCTATCCAAAACAATGCATTCATGAAATTCATAGAAAAATTGATTGAACTGGAAAATATCATCCTGAGTGAAGTATCCCAATCACAGAAAAACACACTTGGTATGTACTCATTGATAAGTGGATATCAGCCCGGAAGCTCGAATTACCCAAGATGCAACCCACAGACCACCTGAAACTCAAGAAGAAGGATGACCAAAATGCGGATATCTCATTTCTTCTTAAAAGGGGGAATAAAAATATCCATAGGAGGGGATTTGGAGGCAAAGTTTATAGCAGAGACAGAAGGAATGGCCATTCAGAGCCTGCCACACATGTGGTCCACAAAAATTCAACCACCAAAACTAGATAAGATGGATGAAGCTAAGAAGTGCATGCAGACAGGAACCAGTTATAGATCTCTCCTGAACATGTCAAATAAAGCAGTGAATGCTAACGGCAAACTACTGAACTGAGAATGGGACCTCCATTGGAGGAATTAGAGAAAGGATTGAAAGAGATGAAGGGGTTTGCAAGCCCATAAGAACAACAATGTCAACCAACCAGAACTTAAGGGACTAAACCACTACCCAAAGACTATACATGGACTGACCCATGGCTCCAACTGTATATGTAACAAAGGATGGCTTTGCTAGGCACCAATTGAAGGAGAAACCCTTGGTCCTGCCAAGGTGGGAACCCCAGTGTAATGGATTTTCAGGGGAAGGTTACTAAGAAGGGGTGTATGGGGAGGGGAATACCCTTATAGAAGTAGAGGTAGAGGGGTTAGGTGGCTTATGGATGGGAAACAGGGAAAGGGAATAACATTTGAAATGTAAATCAATGCCCAATAAACAAAAAGGAAAAAAATTAAAAAGAAGAAACTACGTGACTGGAAAAATAATCTTGATGTGACCCATGTATAGGTTTTTATATATATTAAGATAAGAATGAATAGGTAGTACTTAGATCTGGGTCATATATTACTCTGAAAATAACACCAGTCAACATTGATGTTCTTGGAACATTTTGTGAAGTCTGTGCTCTTTTGTGTGTACTATGTCACCAATACAGCTTGTTCTTCTTGATTTTGTTTCTGAACATCAATAATTCAGAAGCATTTATCTTACACTCCACTGAATTCTAATACCATGGTTAAATGGAACCAATGCCAGCCACATACAAATGCTGCCATCCTATATGACAAAGTGTTCTGAGTATTTAAAAATAACAAAGAATGAATTAACAAGTTCACCACATATTGTGCACATGGAAATGTTTTTTGGCCCATTTCAGTTCATCATTTCACCAGAAGCTGAACCCTTTTACTCTTCTGGTTCAGAAAGGAAGAGAAGATTCTGGAAGATGAAGTTTCTTCTTTTCCTTGCTCTAGGCTGTTCGGTATCTGTGAGTGAGGAACCTTTACTGTTACAAGTATGGGATTCCAGGAAGTTATACAGGAAAAAAAGTGGCTGTAGCGCATTTATCACAAGTTGACCTGGCAGTCTGTGTGACTCTATTGGTTTGATTTAGGCTTTTGTACTTGAAATATGACCCATGTATTAAAACACTATTTGTTTTAGTTTGATTATAATTACCTCGTTTGACCTTCTTATGTTGCCTCATTTTATTTTACCTGTATAGATGGTATGAAAATCAACCTCATACTTTATTTAAAATTCTCATAGTGCACATCTATTAGTCAGCAATGTTTTTTATTTCATCTGAAAGCTGAGGGCAATAAAGGGTACAAGGAATTAATCATCAGATTGATCACCTGCCAGTTCTAGAAGAAGAGTCATGTCAGGTAGTGCTAGTATGGCTGCCATTGTTCTTGTTCACTGACCACAAAAAATCCCTGGCTCAGCTACCTAAAGAGTTCCTTTCTGAACTTCAAATTGTTTCCTACACTTTTGTACAGCAGGACCATGGATGAAAAATCTTAATCTAACTTCACTGAAAAGCTACATCTCCAAATTCTAAAGGTGATAGTCATTGCTGACAATCTTCATCTCTAAATTATTTTCAAATGTAGTGAATGAATAATTAATTTGTTTCAGCAACAATGCTTAATTCAGGTCAACAATTATTATCGTGAATGCTAATGATACTGCCCAGTGAGGGGCTGGAAACCCTCTCTGAGTTTTCACACAGCACTTAGAGATTAGGAAGGATGTGAAGACTGAGAGTACAACAACCCAAGCTAAGCTCCATAGCAGCATGAGGTCCTAAGGACTCTAAATCCTCAGGGATCAACCTGCCTGGGTCAAGCCTTTGGAAGTTGTATTACTGGGTGAGCCACAGTCCATGAAATCTGAAGCAGTTTGTTGTTCCTCTCAAGAAGGCCTCTACAAGGACACAAGAGCATATAGTATCCCCCAATGGCAGATTCTCATATGTACATGTCTGACCTGGGTTTCTTATGAATTATTATAATTGTTTCACAAAAATCAAATAAAGAATCAATCATAAATTACATATAGTATGTGTATACACATGTAACAGCAAATATTGATATATTGTTATATTAAAATTCATAGTAAAATTGTTTCATAAACTGCGTTTGGGTATATATACATATATTGCCTTTACACTAATTAGTTTCAAAAGAACAAGAGGGGACATATGGGAAGATTTAGAAGGAGAATGAAACAGTGATATGAGTATAATATAATACAGAAAATAGAAGAAATAAATAGAGTTGTCATCAAAAATAAATCAGGAAGTATCATTTCTATATCATATATCCTAGCGCTGGATACAGCAGAATAGATACTGGAATTATAACCATGGCAAGAGCTCAGAGCATGCTTGCATCCAAGTTGCAGGAGACCCTGTATCAAATATATGGCCACGCTGGGCACAAATGCTTCTGTGGGGTGGGTGCCCCCTCCCTAAATATGCAACCACATGACTGACCTGACTACTTGTGGGGCAAGGCTGTGCTACCACACATACTGATCCTCTTAGAACTGGCATAACTCTGTGACATCACAGTGTAGACTTGGCCTTTTAAGAACAAACAGGATGGAAATGCAGTACACAACACCATGGACCAAAATAATGGACCATATCCTACATGGGACAAACATGCACATTGCCAGCCCAGGGCACTCTAACATGAGATTCCACTCTTACAACAGGAAAAAATACTGTCCCTGGTCTTATACACCTGCTGGTACCATTTTCCCGGTCAGTAAACTATTCACTGTAGGAGAACAGGGGCTCCTCTGTGAGCTGATAGTCTGTGCTTGGGCTAGTCACAGTGAGGTGTTTGAACTGAACCACAAAGGGACACAGAGGGTCTCAGAAATAATCCAAATTCAAATGAACTTCTGATGAGATGAGGTAAAATGTTTGGAATTATGCAAAAATGTGAAACAAAATAGGGAGAGTGGGTATAAAACATAAGAGACAGATATAAATAATAAATAATTTAAGGTTATAATTTGTTAACATATTATGTATATATGTTCAACTCTTTTCTAAGGTATTGTACTTATATAATTTTTAAAAATATATGTTAAATTCTAGGTCTTTTGAAAGATTCTGTACAAAATATTTAGGATAAGTAAGAAATGTAAGGTAGTAATGAATGATTCAAACTTAGTCATGTTAGATACTAGTTTAGTTAATTATAAAAATAAGCTTTAGTTAACTTCCTTAAACAGTTCATAGTTACATGCATATTAGAGAGCTAGAGACAAGCAAATCAGATGTACCATAGGTAGAAAGATAGATACTTTTCAGAAACCTCAGAGATCTACAGACTATGGAATATAAAGAAATATTATTAATAAAAGCCTTTGTATGTCAATGATATGTCTGCTCCTGGCTGCACCACCTTTCTACTGCAAAGATGGTGATGAACTTTCAAGAACCTCCTTATGATGTTTGGTTCATCTGTAGCAACCTATCTACAGTGAGGGGTCCCCCCAAAAAGAAAAAAGCAACAAAAATCAAACACAACAAACAAAAGAAACCAACAGCACACACAGAAAAATCATCAAGAACAAAAACAAATATCCAAACAAACAAAAAATAATAATAATACCTACCTTCCTTTGCCTCACATGCAGACAGAATTCTACCAAACAGGACAAATGAGACACATATAAGTTGACTGCCAAGCTTTACAAGGACAACATAGGCAACTCTGTATGTTCAGTACTCCCACTTCATAAAAATAATCTGTCAAATCCTTTGGCAGAAGGCTGAAGATGGTTGCACCCGTTGACTCAGAAAACTTTAGGGTGATTGTCCAGCAGTCAGCTGTCTCTGTTACTCTATAAGTTATATTTATTTCTATCTCGTGTTTCTGATGGAGTTGAAGTCATAACAGGTATATTCTCACAATTAAGTGTAAATCCTTAAGGAATGAGAAAATGTTTTTAGATCTAAGAAGATAATCCTAATATTAGAATTGCAAATTTGATAGAGAAGAATTTATGTACAGAACTCAAAACTCACCAAGAGAGAATAGATAGTACTTTTTCCAAGGATGCTAAAAAGTTGACTGGACATTGTAAATGTAAATTTTACTTGATAAGTTTTCATAATTGTTATTATTATTGTATACAGTTTATTAATAATAGAAAAAACGTTTATTGGACAAAAAGTGTGAATGTTGGATGAGGTTTTGTATGCTGTGTATTCAGATGCTGATTGATATCTGTGCCTAGACATCTGGTTGTAGTCTGGACTGTGGCATGGTCAAACACAGGACAACAGTGGAGGAATGGAATCACCAACCCATCTTCAAAATTTTTGACTCAGAATTGTTCCTGTCTAAGGGAAATGCAGGATAAAAATGGAGCAGAGACTGAGGGAAAAGCTACACAGTGACTGGCCCACCTTGGGGTCCATCCCATGTATAGGCACCAAACTCTGAAACTATTGCGGATGCCATGTTGTGCTTGCAGACAGGAATCTAGCGTGGCTGTCCTCTGAGAGGCTCTACCAGCAGCTAACTGAGACAGTTGCATATCTTTAGAGCCAACCAGTGGACTGAGATCAGGACTCATTTGGAAGAGTTAGGGGAAGGACTGAAGGAAAAGAAGGGGATTGCAACCCCTTAGTACAAACAACAGTATCAATTAACCCTGAACACTCAGAGATCCCAGAGATTAAACCACCAACCAAAGAGCATGCATGGGTTTGTCTGTGGTCCCCTGCACATGTCTTGCCTGGTCTCAGTGGGAGAGGATTCACTTAATTCTGTAGAATTTGAGGCTCTAGGGAAGAAGGGTGCAGACAGGGGTGAGTTGTGTGTGAGGAGGTGGATGGGGGAGCACACTTTCAGAAGCAAAGGGGGAAATAAGTGAAGAATTTTGGGATGGTTCATGTTTGTATTTAAGATATATTAATATAAAATTAAGGAGTTTTTAGATTTTTTATATAAATAGTAATCTAAGGTTGTTTTGATTTATTGTGTATTAGAAATTTAAGACTTTTGTTTGAATTATACATACTGATAGGAATTTAAGATTGTGTCTTTAAACTTATCATATACTAAAAAATTTTAAAGTTGTTTTATTAGACTATATTGTTCATAAGCTGTTCCTTTAAAATATGATGTAAAGTCCTAATTTTGGTTCTTATAATTATTTTTATTATATGTAAATTTTTAAGGGAAGAGTTAGGGGAGAAGACAAATTTTAAATAAAGGGGGGAATATGAAGTGGAAATTTCTGGATATTTGAGGTGCTGCCCACTCAGGTGATATTTCACAAAGACAAACTCCTGGCTTTTGTGGAGGCAAGATGCATGGTGGGACACATGATTAGATTAGATTTCTGTCTAAGCACGGATGTTAACTAAATTCTTGCCCCACATTCAGTGTGCCAAATGCAATAGAATTTCTTTGGGGAGAGTGCTAATTCTAAGTTGGATCCCAAGAAAATGCAGGACATTTCTCTACCTGCTTTATGCAATTTTAGTTCCAAAAAAAGGACACAGAGACCTGGTATTTTTTATTAATACACAGTAAGCCTAATCTAAGCAGGTTCTGAACTTTTCTAACACAACTAGGATGCTAACACCCAGAAAAGTGCCACATTTCTTGTCATCTGTGCTCATCTTTGCTTGCTGTTCTGTGTTCATCCTCATGGCTGCTCCCTCATTGCAAGCAATATATTTACCTATACTACTTATTTATTTATTTTTTCTTGCTTTTTATGAAACAACACTACCACGATTTGTAATAAAACTAGGTCAGATGTCTACATATGAGAGTCTGCCTACAAGGAGACATTGAATGATCTATGTTTTTGTAGAGCCCCACTTTAGAGGAACAACAAACTGCTTTAGAAACATCGATTGTGGCCCACCCAGTAGCACAACTACCATGAGCATGCCCCAGACAGGCACTGCCAAAAGGACTAAGTGTCCTGAGGACTTAATGGAGCATAGCTCTGCTGATTGTCCTCTCAGTCTTCACATCCTTCCTAATCTAAGTAAAAATTCAGCCTCTCACTGGGCAGTATTATTAGCACTCACAGTAATAGTGTTTGATCTTTGTTAAGCATCACTACTGGAACAGATTAACAGTTCATTCACCACCATGTGAAAAGGATTTAAAGATGTAAATTTCAGCAATGATCACCGCCTTTAGAAAGAATTTGGAGTTGTAGCTTGTTAGTTAAGTTAGGATAAGATGTTTATGTCCATGCTACTTCTGACAAAATCTTAGGTACTAATTTGAAGTTGATTTATAGTTGATCTACAGATTTTTGTTGTCAGTGAACAAGAACAATGGCAGCACTGCTAGCACTAACTGGCATGACTCTCTTTCTATAAATGGGAAGGTGATCATCCAGATGATGATTAATTTCCCTCAGCTTCCAGATGATTTACTAAAAACTTTGGTGATCAGTAGATGTGCACCGTGAAAATTTAATGTAGAAATGACTGAAAGATTTTATATAAAATTTATATTGGTGATTTTTTAATTTATATAAGATTATTTTTAAAGATAAATAATAAAATAGTTCATCATCTCTTCATTATCCACAAGTTGCAGCCTTTCAGCAAAAAGAAAATGACCAAGAAAATTACATAGCCTTCTTATGTATGTTGCTTCCTGGGAATGATTTGTTTTTTTCTTCACATGTGATATATGAATTGCTTTTCAAGTAAATATACTTCAGAAAACACTGCTTAATCTCATCATTCATTAAAAGAAAAATAGAGTGTAACCACATTGTAATGTTTATGCAACTTGAAAGACTTTGCTGGGATACATAAGCTGTGGGAGAAAAGTAAAATTTTTTGGAACTTCTCATACTTCATTCACTGACTCTGTGAGTGTGTGTGTGTGTGTGTGTGTGTGTGTGTGTGTGTGTGTCTGTGTCTGTGTTTGCATTTGTGTTTGAATCATTTCTCTGTTTTATTCACTGTTTGTCTACTCTCTAGCTCCCAAAGACGTCCAATAGACTCTTGTAGATCCCAGGAAGTGCTGACCTCAATGATCAAGCTTTCATTCTTCAGAGAATAGTCTTCTGAGTGATTTATTTGCAAACTCTATGCCCTAATCTCAATTTATTCTAACCTGACAAGGCCCTTCAGCATGGCCCTTTAAGATATTTTTGGAAACTACCCAAAATAAACGATACAACAATAGAAAAGTAATTGAAGTACCTGATATTCTTAGGAATTCTATGTAATTGTAGCTCCTATAATTTTGAAATGCACAAAAATATTCCCATTTACGGTAAGGTGATTAATGTGACTTTGATATCAGCTCTTGATCAATTCCACTGCATGATGTGTATTGAGTACTTTATTGAAAACCCTTTTGCAAAACTGAAATCAGTCCAATTTATCAAATATAAATCTAGTAATGGCTTTCAATAACAGTATTGTGTGCAGAATTTCCAGTGATAATTGTAAATACTTTGTATTTACGATCTTGATTTGAACTCAAAATTTAATTCTAGTGAATTGAGAATAGTGACTAGTACAATGATTCTGCTCATTAGATCAAGGCTCCAATTTAGCGCATTCATCTGTGAGGTGAGACAAAAAGGGAAACAGTTTCAAATTCTACTGGATTTTCTTCATATTCTCATGTCAGAATATTATATTGCTGAAATAAAAAACAAGAATCTTTATCATATGTACTAATTTCAATTCATTTTTACAGGAACTAATTTACCTTTTTCATAGACATTTTCAATATTTTCAGTAGGAATTCCAAGTTGCTGAGTTAGCTTTCGGTATTCTTCTTGCATTTCTTCTGTGATATTTCTTCCAGTTGCTGTATTTCAATGAGGAAAAGTCAGAAGAGACAGCCACTATAATCACACCTAATAGTCTAAGTTCATCAAGTCTTCTCATCAGTTTGTAAATCCTGCACTTCACCCCACCCTCCCTACCAGAATGGTGATGCCAGTCAAGGAAATATTCTGAAGTCAGATCAGACATTCTTATGGAGATAAGTCTCCATCCCATAATATCCAGGACACAGATTTAAAATCAGGAATATTAAAATTAGAATTGAATTGTTATTAAAATTATTATCCTGCACAATTCAACTTGAATTTCATACAATCATGATTATACTTAAAATATGTTAGTAAACACTTTCCTGCACCAGTCTATCATGAAACTAAATTCAGGGGACACAGTTATGTTGCAATTAACAAAAAGAAAAAACGTTTTCCCCCACATAATATTTACATACCTAGTGCTCCAGTCAGATTCTCATAGTAATTCCCATCATTAAGAAACTGGACTTCGAATAGGATGGTGGTGTTTGAGACAAAATATATTACAATAAAAACTTCACTTGGTCCTGGTAATAAATAAATTTTCCTTCATAAAATGTGGTATACAGTTTCCTATTTATTTACTTATTGTTTAGTATTAAGATTTAATATAGTTACACAATTATCAAACTTCCCTTTTCCTCATAAAAATTTGATTGTTTGCCCATCCACACTCTCCTTCAAATTCATGGCATCATGTCTAACTGATTATCATCAGATGATTATATTTATCATATTATTATAATATTTATATTATATCTTATATTATGCAAACTATGTATTATTTAATATAAAATAACTTATGAAATATAAGTTTATTCATAAATATAACTATTTCTATCTATATAATACTACTCAGATATAGCTCCTATTTGTTTTTAATTTTTATTTGTAAAACATTGTAAATTCTTTCATAATAATCCCATTATCCCTAACATACTATAACATATATTATCATTTCTGCATTAAATTATTGAGTCAGGGAACCTTTTTTATCTTCTAACATGAAACTAAAAAAATCCAGTACATGACTGTTTTGTTTTACCAATTTTATCAAAGCCTGTATTTAAATATTTGCTTTGTTGTTTTTGTGCCACCTGGCAAAATTCGTTCATATTTGCATCTCCTCCCATACTGGTGGAGAACGGATAATGGCGATTTTACTCACTTCGTTCTAAACCTCCCATAGGTGGTGGGTAAAAGTAGATTTTTGGAAAATGACGACTTGCATCAAGCAATTCCCAGGTCCCAAGGATGGAATCAGTCCTGTTGACTTCAGAACATTCTTTTTGGAAGAAATACTCTGTTAAATGAGACACAATGAATCATTTATTTACTAAAATCACTTTGATAAAGATCACATCCCTTTTGCAGAACATGTAAATAATGCAGTCAATCCTGAAACAGCGATACTCACCTAAAAGTGAGCAATCATTCCATTGAAATTTTTCAGCCCAAACTGTGTGTAGTTGGCAATTCCCGTTTTTCCTAAACAATACAAATTAAACAATAAACACTCCTTGTTGCAGTAAAAATTACAAATGAATGGTTTCTATCAGTTCCTGGGAGCCAGATCCAGCTTGATCCGGCTGCTACTACCCAAGCTGCCTTCTCCCAACTGTCTCCCTTTTAGCAGCCTTCCCCTCCTGGTCCCCTAGGCAGTTGGCACACACACACACACACACACACACACACACACACACACACACACACACACACACACACACACACACTTCATTCTGTGGGCCCCAATTCTAACTCCATACAGGCAACAGAACCAGACCCACAAGCTCCAACTGCCTCTCAGCCATTTCTTTCACACACTGTCCTCTTGAGCCCAGTAAAATCAAAGTTCTAGAAACTTGTAATTTAGCCATTAGATTTATATGTTAAATTCTCAATCCACTGGCCTAGTTGGCCACCAATGGGAGGAGAGGCCCTTGGGCCTGCCAAGGCTGGACCTCCCCCCACTGTAGGAGAATGTTGGGGAGTAGGAATGGGAGGTTGTTAGGAGGGGGAACACCCTTATAGAAGATGGGGAGGGAATGGGATAGGGGGCTTATGGCCAGGAAACCGAAAAAAGAAATAATATTTGAAATGTAAGTAAAAAAATATCCAATAAGTAATTAAAAAAAATTCTCAATCAACAATTCATCCACACAATAAATTCACTGCCAATTGATAAAGATATAAACTGTCCACCTAGACAAGATAAAATCGATTCTAGTTCATCTAGATCTGAACCATGCTCCTCGTTAGACTCCATCTTAATCTCCTCTTTCCTCTTCTCTCCCACCTTTCAAAAACTTTGTCCCACTCTCTACTGTCCAATTATGTATCGACTTGACATCAACCTACAACTTCTTATTTCACATTTACTATCACACATCTGTTTGTCCCCCAAGAAAACACAACTTGCTGAAAGTGAAACACATTTCTGACCTTGATCCAGTCTTCTACTATGCTATTCTTTTGTTTGTAAATGTCTTCATTGATCATCTCTTTAGTCTAAGATTCCTGTCAGAAATGAACTGACTTCTTGTGTGCACCAAGGCTTGTGGATGGGAATGGGGCTAAGATCCTAAATTTACAGGATTTTCCAAGTTACCAAAGTGAAGCAAGTGACCTCATTCATGCAATGATGGTATCCAGTTAACAGGATGGCTTGCAAGAAGAGGAGCATTCTTCACAGTGAACTTATAACACTACCTTTTTCACATTTGATATTAGATTTTCCTTTACTCATATTCACATTCAATAATATTTTACTTTTAGCAAAAATAGGTTTCATAACAGATTTCTATTTACTGTGTTAGTATAATAAAGATTAAAACAATCAAAATGTGAATACTCAAGTTTAATATATTTTAGATGCGGAAATTCTCAAATCCAGTTTTCCACAAATTAGATTCAAATCATCTTTTGATTTGCAGAAACATATTGTAATGTCTTGATTCCCATTTCAACAAAGACATTGTTTCTTCTACCCAAGTAACTTTTCTTACTTGACATAGAATGTCATGCTCATGACTCTGTATTGGTTAAAATATTTAACCTCACGCATCAGCATCCTGAATTGACTATTTTCTGCCGTTGTACTCACATATTTGCCTGCTAGGTAGATAGTACTGAATTTCCCTGAAAACTAAAAAGTAACGTGAGTTAAATTCATCAGGAAGAACATACATGCTTGAGTCCCCGCACCCAAATATTTGCATTTAATCTCCTGTAACTTCATTTCTGAGAAATGTCTTATAGAATTGGAGGGTACTATATACTCACAGTGCACCATGTGGACCAAACACCCACATGCATAAAATGATAAAATACATTTAGTGAAAAATTAAGGTAAACCAATGTTAGGAAAGTAAATTATAGATGTTCAAGTAAAGAAATAAAAAGTATTTAATATTGTGATAGAAAACTTATATATAATGTGCTCACTGCACAATTGTGTATTCCTGTGTATACTTTATAATTTTCTAATATCTTACATGAAAATACATATGTACATGATGATGATTTTATATCATACAAAATATGATTAAGAAACAAGTGCAAAAATAGATTATAGATTCATGTTAAGAAGCTGCATTGACATGAAAAAATAATCTTAAAAGTATGTAATAAAATCTGCATACTAAATGCATTCAATGAAAATAAAAAAGAAGCAATTATATTTTTATTTCAAAAGTCTTTGTATAGCAAAACATTAAGAACAATTTTCCTCTTAGAAATTACTCAGATCAAAGGAAGAAAGAGTTAAAATTGTATACTTTGTTTGACTTTGTCCCTGTCTACATACTTCCTGCAATGTTCATTTCAAAACCAGTAGTCATGTACATGCACCCACACCTGCAAACAAACACATACATGCATAAACATGCAAATTGAAACATCAAAAATAAGTCCTTGTTTTGGACATATGGCTGGATTAAAATTAATATTATTATCTCCGATATTGACTATGATACAATAACTCTAAAAGAGAGAACCTATTCCTCAAATATATGATACACGATATGTTTGTCCTACAGAATCAATTGATTTTGTTTCTATTATATTGATAAGTAGTCATCCCTGAATTAGTGTAGAATAGTGAAATATTTAATGCAAATATATTTAATTAACTATGAAAATAATGTTAATTATGTAAAAAAATTTAAAGATGCATTCATAAAAGGTTAATTTTCATACCCTTTACCCAGGTAAAATAAGATTAGGCCATATAAAAAAAGCTCAAATGAGTTTACCTGAGATACTTTTACCTTAAAGTATAGCAAATAATGTTTTAACACATTGGACATGTTCCAAGTACAAAAGCTAAAATGGAACCAATATGTTCATGAAATCATACTCTGGTCAAACAGTGATAAAGTTACCACAGCCACCTTTCTTCCTGCTTAACTCTCTGAGAGCCCATCCACGTACCAGTAAGGGATCCTCAGCAGCAGACACCAAATAGGTTAGAGCAAGGAGAAGAAACTTCATCTTCCAGAATCCTCTCTCTTTCAGAAGCAGAAGAGTGGAGGTTTTCAGCACCTGGTGAAATGATGAACTGTAGAGTCTCACAGAGCATTTCAGTTATAACAGTGTGCTATAAACCTGTTAATTCTCCCTTTTTTTCTTAATTTTCTGAACACATTGACACACTGGGAAGCAGTATTCCTGAGTGTCTGGCATTGTTTTTATTTAACTGATGGGATTAGAATTCAGTGGAGTGTAATGTAAATGTTCGTGAATTATTGACATCCAGAAACAAAGTCAAAAAGAGCAAGTTGGTTTAGTGACATTGTCACAACACTACAACAGTGACTAAGAAAGCCAGTGAACATCAAAAGATAATTAAGCACTAGTTTGAAAATGTCTTCCAGATAAATTGAGTAATTTTCAATTTTGTTGGTTAAGATGTAAGTTTTTCAGAGGTGTATTATACATTATTTTTAAAATTTTTATATGGATACATAGTGTACCTTGGTCATATCCACTCTCACTATCTTTTTTCAGATTCCAAACTTCTCTCCTAAATATCCGGTATCATCCTGTGAACTTGGTTGTAATGAGAATTTTGGAATTTTAGTTTCTTTAAAATATGCAGAAATATTATAAGAATGTGCTTTCAGTTAGTGCCAAGTGTGGGGTTGCTCAAATTGTTCACAGTAAATGACTCTCATTTCTCGCTCGTCTACCAGGGTCATTATGTTGTCAGCTACAGTTAGTTTTTGCAGTTGTGCAAATTTGGAATTCAGCAACCGTCTCAGGAAATGTAAAAGCTCCAGGTTCTTGAGAGGAAGGGTTGGGTGTTGGCCATTCTTTTATGGTCCCGAGTCTTGAAGTCTTGAAGATGAGATTCAGGGCTCTCTCTCTCTCTCTCTCTCTCTCTCTCTCTCTCTCTCTCTCTCTCTGTGTGTGTGTGTGTGTGTATGTGTGTGTGTGTGTGTTTAACGCTCTTACTCTGTGTGTGATTCACTCTATCATGTTTTTCTCTTTTAACTCTCGTTATAAGGTTGAAAGTGTAAACAAAATATTGGACAAGCACCCAGGAGTGCAGACATCCTGAGACCACAGGACAGACTGCCACTTCTGTACACCTCTATCCAGGTCCCTGGTCCAAGGGGATACTGGACAGTCCTTCTGGACACAAGAATATAGGAACAGTCAGCTACTTGTACCCACAGTTCTGGTCTGTGCCCAGGACCAAACTGAACCGGCCAAACAGCTCCCTGCACCCAAATCCCACAGGGGAGAGAGCTGGACACACAGAAGTATGGACACTCCTGAAAAGTCAGAGGACAGTACCCTCTGCCCACAAGCCAGATGCAAGGAATCGCCTAGTGCCAACAGTGCCCCCTTGGTGCAAGGACCTAGGAGCAAACAAGGACAGGAACATGTGATTTCTGCCCATGCCTAGAGCTGGAAGACAGTTTCCAGGAGCACCAACAAACATGAAATCAGAGCACCTGATCTCAGGAAAGGCTGAAAGAAAATAGGAAAACAGTTCTACAGGAGTGCTGACACAGAGGCCTACAGCAGGGTCAAGTCACTTTCAGAAACAGCAAGACAAGCGAACACTAGAGACAAGCAAATGGCTAGAGGCAAGCACAGGAACCTAAGCAACAGAAACCAAGAATACTTGGCATCATCAGAGCCCCCACCAAAAAAATACTGGATATCCAAAAACACCAGAAAAGAAGATGTACATTCAAAATTGCATCTTTTAATAATGATGGAGGACTTTAAGAAGGACATAAAGAACTCCCTTAAGAAAGGCAGTAAAACACAAGTAAACAAGTAGAAGCACTTAGAGAGGAAACACAAAAGTCCCAGAAAGAATTTTAGGAGAAGACAACAAAACAGGTGAAGGAATTGAGAAAAAAAAAACTTTCAGGATTTAAAAATTGAAATAAAAACGAAAGGAGACAACTCTGGATATAGAGAACCTAAGGAAGAGACAAGGAGCCATAGATACAAGCATCACCAACAGAATACAAGAAATAGAAGAGAGAATATCAGGAGCAAAAGATATCATAGAAAACAATGAAAAAAAAGTCAAAAATAATGTTAAACACAAAAATCTCCTAGCCCAAAACATCCAGGAAATCGACGACACAATGAGAAGATCAAACCTAAGGATAACAGATATAGAAGAAAGTGAAGATTCCCAACTTAAAGGGCCAGTAATGTACTCAATAAAATTATAGAACAAAACTTTCCTAACCTAAAGAAAGAGATGCCCATATGAGAAGCCTACAAAACTTCAAATAGATTGGACCAGAAGAGAAAACCCTCTGTCACATAATAGTTAAAACACCAACTGCACAAAACAAAAAAAAAATATTAAAAGCAGTAAGGAAAAAAGGTCAAGTGACACATAAAGGCACACCTAAAAGTATTAAACCAGACTTCTCAGCAGAGACTGTGAAAACCAAAAGATCCTGGACAGTAGTCATGCACAAACTAAGAGAACACAAATGCCAGCCCAAGTTACTATATCCAACAAAACTCTCAATTAGCATAGATGGAGAACCAAGATATTCCATGACAAAACCAAATTTACACAATATCTTTCTAAAAACCCAGCCATAAAAAAGATAATAGAAGGAAAACTGCAACACAAAGAGAGAAAAGACACCACACAAAAAGCAAGAATATAATTTCCTTGCAATGAAACAAAAAGAGAGACACACAAACAAAATTTGACCTCTAAAAACGAAAATAGGAGGAAGCAACAATCACTATTTTTTCTCTATATTTATTAAATTGGATATTTCTTATTTACATTAAAATTCTTATTCCCTTTCCCGATTTCCAGGCCAATATCCCCCTAAACTCTCCCCATCCCTTCCATATGGGTGTTCCCCTCCTCACCCTACCCCCATTATCGCCCTCCCCAAAAATCCCAATCAATATGGGTCCAGTCTTGGCAGGACCAAGGGCTTCCCCTTCCACTGGTGCCCTTACTAGGCTATTCATTGCTACCTATGCAGGTGTCACCCAGAGTCAGCCCCTGATTAGACTTTGGGTAGTGGCTTAGTCCCTGGAAGCCCTTATTGGTTGGCATTGTTGTTCATATGGGTTCTCGAGCCCCTTCAAGCTCCTTCAGACTTTTCTCTGAATCCTTCTCAGTTCCGTTCTCAGTTCAGTTGTTTGCAGCTGGCATTCATCTATGTATTTGCCCTGTTCTGGCTGTGTCTCTCAGGAGAGATCTACATCCGGTTCCTGTCAGCTTGCACTTCTTTGCTTCACCCATCTTAACTAGTTTGGTGGCAGAATATGTATGGGCCACATGTAGGGCAGGCTCTGAATGAGTGTTCCTTCTGCCTCTGTTCTACACTTTGCCTCCCTATTCCCTCCCAAGGGTATTCTTGTTCCCCTTTTAAAGAAGGACTGAAGCATTTGCATTTCAGTCATCCTTCTTGAGTTGCATGTGTTCTGTGAATTTAGGGGAATTCGAGCATTTGGGCTAATATCCAGTTATCAGTGAGTGCATGCCACACGTATTTTTCTGTGATTGGGTTATCTCATTCAGGATGATATTTTCCAGTACCACCCATTTGCCTATTAATTTCATAAAGTCATTGTTTTTGATAGCTGAGTAATATTCCATTGTGTAGATGTACCACGTTTTCTTTATCCATTCCTCTGTTGAAGGGCATCTGGGTTCTTTCCAGCTTCTGGCTATTATAAATAAGGCTGCTATGAACATAGTGAAGCATGTGTCTTTGTTATATGTTGGGGCATCTTTTGGGTATATGCCCAAGAGAGGTATAGCTGGGTCCTCAGGTAGTTCAATGTCAAATTTTCTGAGGAACCTCCAGACTGATTTCCAGAATGGTTGTACCAGTCTGAAATCCTACCAACAATGGAGGAGTGTTCCTTTTCTCCACATCCTCCCCAGCATCTGCTGTCATCTGAGTTTTTGATCTTAGCCATTCTGACTGGTGTGAGGTGAAATCTCAGGGTTGTTTTGATTTGCATTTCCCTTATGACTAAAGATGTTGAGCATTTCTTTAGGTGTTTCTCAGCCATTCAGCATTCCTCAGCTGTGAATTCATTGTTTAGCTCTGAACCCCATTTAAATAGGATTATTCGTCTCCCTGCAGTCTAACTTCCTGAGTTCTTTGTATATTTTAGATAGGACCCCTCTATCAGTTGTAGGATTGTTAAAGATCTTTTCCCAATTGGTTGGTTACCATTTTGTCCTAACAACAGTGTCCTTTGCATTACAGAAGCTCTGCAGTTATGTGAGATCCCATTTATCTATTCTTGATCTTAGAACATAAGCCATTTGTGTTTTGTTCAGGAAATTTTCTCCAGTGCCCATGTGTTCGAGGTTCTTCCCCACTTTTTCTTCTATTAGTTTGAGTGTATCTGGTTTGATGTGGAGGTCCTTGATCCACTTGGACTTAAGCTTTGTACAGGGTGATAAACATGGATTGATCTGCATTCTTCTGCATGCTGACCTCCAGTTGAACCAGCACCATTTGCTGAAAATGCTATCTTTTTTTCCATTTGATGGTTTTGGCTCCTTTGTCAAAAATCAAGTGACCGTAAGTGTGTGGGTTCATTTCAGAATCTTCAATTCTATTCCACTGGTCTATCTGCCTGTATCTACCCCAATACCATACAGTTTTTATCACTATTGCTCTGTAATACTGCTTGAGTTCAGGGATAGTGATTCCCCCGGAAGTCCTTTTATCATTGAGGATTGTTTTAGCTATCCTGGGTTTTTTGTTATTCCAGATGAATTTACAAATTTTTCTGTCTAACTCTATGAAGAATTGGATTATAATTTTGATGGGGATTGCATTGAATCTGTAGATCGATTTTGGTAAAATGGCCATTTTTACTATATTAATCATGCCAATCCATGAGCATGGGAGATCTTTCCATCTTCTGAGGTCTTCTTCAATTTCTTTTTTCAGAGGCTTCAAGATCTTATCACATAGATCTTTCACTTGCTTGGTTAAAGTCACATTGATGTATTTTATATTATATGGGACTATTATGAAGAATGTTGCTTCCCTTATTTCTTTCTCAGCTTATATCTCTTTTGTGTAGAGGAAGGCTACTGATTCATTTGAGTTAATTTTATACCCAGCCACTTTGCTGAAGGTGTTTATCAGGTTTGGTAGTTCTCCGGTGGAACTGTTGGGATCACTTAAGTATACAATCATATCATCTGAAAATAGTGATATTTTGACTTCCTCTTTTCCAATATGTATCCCTTTGATCTCCTTTTATTGTCTGATTGCTCTGGCTAGGACTTCAAGAACTATATTGCATAAGTAGGGAGAGAGTGGGCAGCCTTGTCTAGTCCCTGATTTTAATGGGATTGCTTCAAGTTTCTCTCCATTTAGTTTAATATTATCTACCAGTTTGCTGTGTATGGCCCTTACTATGTTTTGGTATGGGCCTTCAATTCCTGTTCTTTCCAAGACTTTTATCATGAAGGGTTGTTGAATTTTGTCTAATGCTTTCTCAGCATCTAATGAAACAATCATGTGGTTTTTATCTTTCAGTTTGTTTATATAGTGGATTATGTTGATGGTTTTCCATATATTAAACCATCCCTGCATCCCTGGAATGAAGCCTACTTGATCATGATGGATGATTGTTTTGATGTGCTCTTGGATTCGGTTTGCAAGAATTTTATTGAGTATCTTTGTGTCGATATTCATAAGGGAAATTGTTCTGAAGTTCTCTTTCTTTGTTGAGTCTTTGTGTGGTTTAGGTATAAGAGTAATTATGGCTTCATAGAAGGAATTCGGTAGCACTCCATCTGTTTCTGTTTGTGGAATAGTTTGCATAATATTGGTATGAGGTCTTCTATGAAGGTCTGATAAAATTCTGCACTGAACCCATTTGGACCTGGGCTCTTTTTCATTGGGAGACTTTTAATGACTGCTTCTATTTCTTTAGGAGTTATGGAGTTGTTTAAATGGTTTATTCATTACTGATTTAACTTTGGTACCTGGTATCTGTCTAGGAAATTGTCCGTTTCCTGCATATTTTCAAGTTTTGTTGAATATAGGCTTTTGTAGTAGGATCTGATGATTTTTTTAATTTCCTCTGGCTCTGTTGTTATGTCTCTCTTTTCATTTCTGATTTTTTAATTTGGACACACTCTCTGTGTCCTCTTGTTAATCTGCCTAAGGGTTTATCTATCTTCTTGATTTTCTTAAAGAACCAACTTTTTGTTCTGTTAATTCTTTGTATAGTCTTTTTGTTTCTACTTGGTTGATTTCAGCTCTGAGTATGATTATTTCCTGCCTTCTTCTCCTCCTGGATGTGTTTGATCCTTTTCATTCTAGAGCTTTTAGGTGTGCTGTCAAGCTGCTGACATATGCTCTTTCCTGTTTCTTTCTGCAGGCACTCAGCACTATGAGTTTTCCTCTTAGCACAGCTTTCATTGTGTCCCATAAGTTTGGGTATGTTGTACCTTCATTTTCATTAAATTCTAAGAAGTCTTTAATTTCTCTCTTTTTTCTTCCTTGACCAGGTTATCATTGAGTAGAGCATTGTTCAACTTCTATGTATATGTGGGTGTTCTTCCCTTATTGTTATTGAAGACCAGCTTTAGCCTGTGGTGGTCTGATAGGACGCATGGGATTATTTCTATCTTTCTGTATCTGTTGAGGCCTGTTTTATGACCAATTATATGGTCAATTTTGGAGAAAGTACCATGAGGTGGTGAGAAGAAGGTATATCCTTTTGTTTTAGGATAGAATGTTCTATAAATATCTGTTAAATCCATTTGGTTCATGACTTCTCTTAGTCTGTCTATATCTCTGTTTAATTTCTGTTTCCATAATCTGTCCATTGATGAGATTGGGGTGTTGAAATCACCTACTATTATTGTGTGAAGTGCAATGTGTGCTTTGAGCTTTAGTAAGGTTTCTTTTATGCATGTAGGAGCCCTTGTATTTGGAACATAGATATTTAGGATTGAGAGTTCATCTTGGTGGATTTTCCCTTTGATGAATATGAAGTGTCCTGCTTTATCTTTTTTGATGACTTTTGGCTGAAATTCGATTTTATTCGATATTAGAATGGCTACTCCAGCATGCTTCTTCAGACCATTTGCTTGGAAAGCTGTTTCCCAGCCTTTCACTCTGAGGTAGTGTCTGTCTCTGTCTCTGAGGTGTGTTTCCTGTAGGCAGCAAAATGTTGGATCCTCATTGGGTATCCAGTTTGTTAATCTGTGTCTTTTTATTGGGGAATTGAGTCCATTGATGTTGAGAGATTTTACGGAATAGTGATTGTTGCTTCCTGTTATATTTGTGTTTGGATGTGAGATTATGTTTGTGCTTTTCTTCTCTTTGTTTTTTTGCCAAGATGATTAGTTTCTTGCTTTGTCTAGGGTGTAGCTTGCCTCCTTGTTTTGGGCTTTACCATTTAATATCCTTTTTAGGGCTGGATTTGTAGAAAGATATTATGTAAATTTGGTTTTGTCATGGAATATCTTTTTTCTCCATCTATGTTTATTGAGAGCTTTGCTGGATACAGTAACCTGGGATGGCATTTGTGTTCTCTTAGGGTCTGTATGACATCTGTCCAGGATCTTCTGGCTTTCATAGTCTCTGGTGAGTAGTCTGATGCAATTCTGATAGGTCTGCTTTATATATTACTTAACTTTTTTCCCTTACCGCTTTTAATATTCTTTCTTTGTTTTGTGCATTTGGTATTTGACTATTATGTGACAGGAGTAGTTTCTTTTCTGGTCCAATCTATGTGGAGTTGTGTAGGCTTCTTGTATGTTTATGGGCATCTCTTTCTTTAGGTTAGGGAAGTTTTCTTCTATGATTTTGTTGAAGATATTTACTGGTCCTTTGAGTTGGGAGTCTTCACTCTCTTCTATACCTATTATCCTTAGGTTTGATTTTCTCATTGTGTCCTGGATTTCCTGTATGTTTTGGGCCTGTATATTTTTCCGTTTTACAGTATCTTTGACAGTTGTGTCAATGATGTATATTGAATCTTCTGCTCCTAAGATTCTCTTTCCTATCTCTTGCATTCTGTTGGTAATGCTTGTATCTACAGCTCCTTGTCTATTCCTTTGGTTTTCTATATCCAGAGTTGTCTCCCTTTGTGCTTTCTTTATTGCTTCTATTTCCATTTTTAATTCCTTCACATGTTTGATTGTGTTTTCCTGTAATTCTTTCAGGGATTTTTGCATTTCCTCTCTATAGGCTTCTGCTTGTTTATTTGTGTTTTCCTGCATTTCTCTAAGGGAGTTCTTTATGTCTTTCTTGAAGTCCTCCATCATCATGATCAAATGTGATTTTAAATCTAGGTCTTGCTTTTCTGGTGTGTTTGGATATTCAGTGTTTGCTTTGGTGGGAGAATTGGGCTCCAATGATGCCATGTAATCTTGTTTTCTGTTGCTTGGTTTCCTGTGCTTGCCTCTTGCCATCACTTTGTCTCTGGTGTTATCTTGTTCTGCTATTTCTGACAGTGGTTAGATGGTCTTATAACCCTGTGTGTCAGGAGTGCTGTAGACCTGTTTTCCTGCTCTCTTTCAGCCAGTTATTTGAACAGAGTATTCTGCTTTCAGGCATGTAGTCATTCCTGTCTACTGGTCTTCAGGTGTTCCTGTGGATATGTGTACTGAGTCCACCAGGCAGGTCACTTGGAGCAGAAAAGTTACCTCTTACCTCTGTTCTCAGGCCTTGAGTCATTTCTCAGATCCAGGTTTCAGCTCTCCATGAGGGCCACAACCAGAAGGGCCTGCCCCACCTTCACTAGGGACCCTGCGCACAGGGGGCCCAGATGGCACTAGGTGTTTTCCTCTAGTGTTAGAAATGTGGGCAGAGAGTAGTCTCCTCTGGCTTCCCAGGTGTGTCTGCCCTTCTGAAGGTGTAGCTCTCCCTCCCTTGGGATGTGGGTGCAGGGAGCTGTTTGAGTGGGTCCCTTCAGATCCGGGCAGTGTCTGGACCGCAGTGTTGAGTGCCCCATCTTCCTGTTCCCAGAGGCCCTGTAAGGTTTCCTATTGGGCCACAGCTGTGGGTAGGTTTTGGCAGTACTAGAGGTCTCTCCTGTCCTGCAGTCTCAGGAGTGCCCACCTGTCTGGGCAGTGAGCTCTCTCTACCACAGGGTTTGGGAGCAGGGAGCTGTGGGCCTGGATCAGTGAGTTTCGGGCCCCAGCTAGAAACCCTATGTTGCTTTTTTAAATTATATCCAAGGATTTCTAATATAAGAGTTTACCACGTTTAGTCTGTTCTGAGTTGTTTGTATTTTCCTGTATCTTAAAAAACAACTGACTGCTTACCCCTGGATTTTTGCTGCTCCATTGCACCTAAGACACAAATATATCAACACTGAGTGTCAGCTACAGGTAAAATGGAAGGGCAGTGTTACTCCTATTTGATGGTCAGGCCTCTTGATATCAAGTATATACCCTCTCACTATCCAGTGTTCTGGGTCCAGAGTTTGTCTACCCATCCTGTATGTACTCCAAATGAAGAGACACCCTGAATACTTATTTTTTCATTTTTCTTATATTAAAACATTTTTTCACATTTCTTAAGGTGTCACATTGTATTCATAAAGACTGATTGAAAGTGATGAAAATGAAGACAAACAGCCCTAAATTGTTTAGTTGGCATATTTATCACATATCAAACTTACATCATGGCCATTATTTGCTTACTACACCTGGTGTATTACCTTCAATGAATTTCTGTACTCATGAGGACAAATAGTTTTAAAAGTTAGCAGTTGACTTTCCCCTACAATACAAACCTATCTTAAAATGTTAACTTTCCCCATATCCCTTTGGCAATTCTTCCCCATAGCTTGTTTCCTGACAGTTTTCATTTTCAAAGAAGCAGGTTCTATTTAGCTATTTGGGAACATCTTTGTATATTACAATGCATATATGAGTGTAACAGCAACTAGTGAGAAAAGAGGCTATAAATTTCAAAGAAAGCAAGGAGGGGTATATGGGAAAGCTTTGAGAAAGAAAAGGGAAGTGGGAAATTATGTAGTTATGTTATAATTTCAAGAAATAAAGTAAATAATTTTAATATAAATAAAGAAAACCTTAAAATTTTAAGTTTATAAACTTTTGTCAACCTGTACAGATATTGTCTGTTCAACCTGGGGTTTAAGGGCCTGAAAAAATGGGGTTGATTACAGTCTAATGCTGCAGACAAACTTACTTTAGCTTTAATGTACATTTAGACATGAATGTAGCAAAGAAACAATTTATGCAGGGAAAGTTGTTTGAAATCAGAAAACAATGTCAGAAAAATATGTAAATAAACATTTGTTGGCACATACAAAATATCAACATTTGTAGCCCTTAACTGTAACTTTCTCAGGACATGTACAGACCAGACTGTGTTCTATAGTTATGATCTGACAGCCAACAACAATGAACATATCTTATAAAAATGAATATAAATAATTGTTATAGGAGACAAATAATCACATCATAGAACAATCCATGAAACAAAATGCACTTGTGGTAAAAGCTTTTTACTCCTGGAGCATCTCTCACAGTTCTCCCAAGGCATTATTCACCATGCATCATTCTTTTGACCATGTTCCAATAGATGTTCATTTCGTTTTTGAAATATTTATTTATTCTTCAATGTCAGATCCCCTGAAACTGGAGTTATACATGATTGTGTACGAATTTGAGCCCTGCTTATATGTTAGGGCAGTAAGTACTCTTGACATATAAGCCTTCTTGCTGTTTAATTTTTTAAATCTTTCTTAATGCATATTTTAGGTCGTATTCTGCAATTACCTTTATGTACATAACATACTGATGAGCATTCATTTCTTGAACACAAATATGAAATGGTATCAATTTAAGACAGAAGTAAGGAATGTCATCTAGACAATGCAAGCAAATGGGGAAAGAAGCAATACATCAGAGACTATGTCTTCATACAACAGAGGGAAAAACACAATTAGGAAAAAACAGAATATTTTGTCTTCACAAAAATGAATTGCCATGGAGAAGTTACTATTACAAATATTCTTGATCTTATCACTATCAGTAGAGATAAAAAAGAAAAAGTTTTAGGTAGTTGAGTTGTTCTTAGCAGTATAATGTTATTAACTTTTCAAACCTGAACAAGACTAGACCATCTACAGTGGAGTTGGTGAAGATCATGATAACCCTACCTTTTCTGAGCGTTTATAGAAAATAAAGGTTACTGGCTGACTGGGGGGCCTCACCAGTTCTCACTTATTTCTGAGAATCTACAGGCAATTAATGGTTACTGGGGAAGGGATAAAGATGATTTTCAGTGGTGTAGTTGATGGTGAGGTGCCCGTGTTCCTGTAAATAACTGCACATATGCTTATGTGATTACTCCTAATTAAATTTACTGGTTCACCACACATAACGTATGACACATACATGCATATATTATAATATATTATTTAATTTATATAATACATACTATAATAAAACTTTATAATACATTTATGTGCACATAATATATGTATATATGAAAGTAGATCATCAGTTGGGATGAGGAAAGAGACAAGAACAAAAGGGAGAATATGATCAAAATACATGGCATATATGCATAAAAAATTCATTGTGAAAATCATTGCTATACCTAAATAATATATGAAGTTAAACAATTTTACAATTGATTCTACTGATAAGCAATGGAATAAAAGGAAGTTTATGTCTTAGTCACTTCACAGGGTTCCACCTCTGTACAGTAAACAGTAGATGTTATTTTGAAGAATTTTATAGAAAATTATATTAATTTTATAAAACTCTGCATAAGTCCTGAGATTAATATTACAAATTAGATACGGAGGTCTGCATGACAAAGAAAAGTGCAAAAATACTTACAAACTATAAAGCTTCAAAATATTTAGCTTCCTAAAATTTACCCTAGAATTAATATTTCATAGTTCAGGAATTTCTTTGTCTTCAAAGTTAAAATTGTTTTACTATTTATCTTGAAGTTTTAAGGGAACAAAGAAAGTAGAGAAAGCTAGCATGAGTGTTGACAGGAGAGGGCTCAATTCTGGGATCAGCATGATGTGACTTTTTGTGAGCTTCTGCCATCTACTGTCTGCCACAGGTTATGCACCCACATCACTCCCACACCTACCCACACCCACTTTCACACATCTATTTTTACAATAGTAAAGCAAACAAAAAAAACATTTTTATAAAAATAAAAAAAAATAATTATGTTTCTATTTACCCGAGGTATGTATGTCTCTATTTAGGACAAACATTTGCAGAATAGGGAGGAGATCAAGCCAGTAAGACAAATGCAATTTTAAACTTTTTCAATAGTTTTAAGGAATATAAACTTGAAAGACAATCTGTCCATAGTAAATTCACATCAATTATAATACTGCTTTCCAAAATTTATTTTAAATGAAGTCCCAGGAGACAACTAGTGTTCTCTTTATGGCTATCCCCTTTCCTTTCTCTAGCATGTGTCTAAGTTTTTTCTTTAGAATGAGCACATGATCACACAACGCCACAAACACCTGCTGCGCTTCACCACTCACACTGTCTACTTTCCCTTCATTTTATGGGAAGAAAGACAGACACGGGTGACTGGGGGTGACAGAGAGAGAGGGGGGAGAGCGCTATGGAATGTTCTTCATTATGGAATCCCCCCACCATGCGATGTCATACTGTGTGAACCACCCTGTCCATTCGTCCATTCTCTCCTCACTACTCTAGTTAGCATTGTTCACCTCTGTCTTTCGTGGTGACTTCAGAATTATTCAAAATGTGGGACACTGCACCCTTCAGGTCTCCATCTGTGCCCAGAGCTAAAGCTGTCCCACAGCCCTCCATACCCAAATCCCACCTGGAGAGAGCTGGTCTCCCCGGAGTGCTCTTACTCTTAAGATCACAGACTCACGGGCCCACAAGAGGGATAAGCTACCGTCAGAGACACCAAGACTAACACCAAAGATAACCAGATAGCGAGAAGTAAGAGGAAGAACATACGCAATAGAAACCAAGATTATTTGGTACGATCAGAACCTAGTACTCCCACCACAGCAAGTCCTAGATACCCCAACACACCAGAAAAGCAAGATTTGGATTTAAAATCACATCTCATGATAACGATAGAGATAGTACTGATAGATCATGATAAGAAGCACATAATAACTCCCTTAAAGATATACAGGAAAACACAGGTAAACAAGTAGAAGCCCTTAAAGAGGAAATGGGGGATATTACACATTCACAACACTAAACTATTGCATTCACAACTGTTCTCCTACTAAGCACTTTACAGCTTGAGCGCCTCACCTGGTATTCTCCAAAAATAACGACTTTTAGGCTCGAAGTTAGTTGCATTTAAAAGACAGGAAGGTTTCCAATTATGGCTTTTTCCCCTCCTTCTCCAATCTATATTATTATCATCATAATCATTCCCTTTGTTCTGTAGACTGCTGATGAAATGAGCTGGATACATAATGTTCTATTTCCACAAACAGGATAATGATGAAAAAGAAACACAGATCTCCTCTTTTACATTTCTCAAACATAAATTAAATCCCATTTTCCTTTAAAACGTCTGAATTCAAATTTTTATTCTTGGACTATAAGGTGCCATAAGCCAGGTACCAATGAGAATTTGAAGGAGCAACATAGAATAGTGAACCTACTGTGTGGATATATCTATGAATCAAGGCATTCTATGCAGATAGAATTTTAATTAAAAGTAGAAGTGGTGTGGCTTTCCAGCCAATGATTGGCTGGAAAGATGGCTAGGCAGTTAAGAGCATTGGCTGTCCTTTGGAAGACCTGGGTTCCATTCCTAGAACCCACATGGTGACCCACAGCCATCTGTAGCTCTAGATCTAGGGTATTTGACTCTGTAGTTTGAACACTGTGAATACCAGGCACACTCTGGTATGCAGACATGTATGCAGTCACACACAAGTAAACTAAAAAGATAATAATGATGACAATAATGATGAGTCACAATACTCACCAACCAAAAATAACACACATGTCAAATCCTTATCATCACTGAAATCATAATTATAAATAAAATTCAATATATAATGTCCATCTTCTCCACAAAGTGAATTACTCAAGCATCTGGTCATTCGTTCTCTAAGACTGATGATTATAAATGATTGCCAATTATTGAAATCACAAACAAAAATCTGCACACTTTGTTTCCATTAAATTTGAAGTTTAAATTAAGTAGCCTTAGGTATGAATATTTTCATTGGTTATTTTAATTATTGCCATTTTTGTCTTTGACATTCATCTAATCATATATTCATTAAATTCTTTATTAAATGTCTTTTGAAACAATTGAACATTTTATTCTTTTTAAAGATTTATTTTATTTTATTTTATTTATATATACATATGTGTCTCTGTTTTTATGTACATGATGGCATCCTCTCAGAGTCCAGAAGATATCATTGGATCCCACAGAGACAGTCACAAGATTGTGCATCAATCTTGGTATCAATGCGAGGGAGTTTTGAAAGAGCATCAAACTTTATTAACTGCTGATCATCTCTCCTGCCCATGAATAATTATTTTTATTGACTTTTTGCCAAATAGTCAAAATAATATTTATAATATTATAATGTAAAAGAGATTTAAATTATTCTACATAGAATATAGTCAGAACTATTTTTCATGTTGCTATCTTACAAACCTGAGAGAATTTTGTTTTGTTTTTTATTTGTTTGGTCTTTCCTTTTTTTCAATTTAATCTGATGTGCGTGATCAGATCATGTGGCTTTTTCAAACACCAAGTGTAAGATTCGATGGGAAACTACAAAAAAAATTTTTAAAGCTCTAGTTGTGAGATGATATCAGCACCAAGGAATTTACTCATGCTCCAGTTTAGGTCATAAAACTTGCAAATATGTTACACATACTCAAAGTGTAAAGATAAAGTAATTGAGTATACACTTGTGCTTAAACTTCAAACTTTTCACATTGCTCATCCACCAAAAAAGACAAGGAGACAGACTTGAATAATGCAACTTTTAGATCATAGGATATTGGCACACTGTTGTCATAGAAACCATGAAAATTGATTTAGTTTCTATGAATGGATCACTTCCAACTGTTTCAGAAACAGATATCAACAAAGTTTAGCTTATAGCCAGAGCAGATTCCTGTGTTGATTCAAAAATTCTTAATCTTTTCCTTGGCTACGAGTAATCTTCTTTTTGAAAAATTCATTTTTTATTTCATATTTCTTCTTCAATAAATACTTCTGCTTTTAGTTAAACTGAAGTTATCATTGTTTAACTCATACATTTATATTTGCTAATTTATATCGCATTCACTCAACAAGAAAAATCACATAGACATCAATGATAGACATGGGTGGATATTCAGACCTGCATGGGGAACATAGAAACAGAGAAAATTATATTCACATATCAGATGTAGATCTGATAAATTGAAAAACCATCATCAATATCTGAAACCTATAATATGTGTAAGTCCCTGTTGTTATTGGTGTATTTTTTTCATCTTTATTAACTTGAGTATTTCTTATTTACATTTCGATTGTTATGCACCTTCCCGGTTTCTGGCCAACATCCCCCTAACCCCTCCCACTCCCCTTCTATATGGGTGTTCCCCTCCCCATCATCCCCCCATTACCGCGCTCCCACCAACAATCACATTCACTGGGGGTTCAGTCTTGGCAGGACCAAGGGCTTCCCCTTCCACTGATCCTCTTACTAGTCTTTGGAGTTGGAGTCCAGGGTCAGTCCATGTACAGTCTTTGGGTAGTGACTTAGTCTCTGGAAGACCGGGTTGGTTGGCATTGTTGTTCATATGGGGTCTCTAGCCCCTTTCTTTCAGTCCTTTCTAAGATTCCTTCAATGGGGTCCGTTCTCGTTTCAGTGGTTTAATGATTATTCCTTGTATTTGTTGCTGTTCTGGCTGTGTCCCTCAGGAGAGATCACATCCAGTTCCTGTCAGCCTACAATTTCTTTTTGCCTTCTGCTTGGGTACTTGGTTCATGTGGGCAGGGCTCTGAATGGGTCTTCCTTCTGCCTCTGTTCTAAACTTTGCCTCCCTATTCCCTGCCAAGGGTATTCTTGTTCCCCTTCTAAAGAAGGAGTGAAGCATTCGCATTTTGGTCATACTTCTTGAGTTTAATGTGTTCTGTGCATCTAGGGTAATTCGAGAATTTGGGCTAACATCCACTTATCAACGAGTACATACCATGTGTGTTTTTCTGTGATTGGGTTACCTCACTCAGGATGATATTTTCCAGTTCCAACCATTTGTCTGTGAATTTCATAAAGTCATTGTTTTTGATAGCTGAGTAATATTCCATTGTGTAGATGTACCACATTTTCTGTATCCATTCCAGCTTCTGGCTATTATAAATAAGGGTGCTATGAACATAGTGGAGCACGTGTCTTTGTTATATGTTGGGGCATCTTTTGGGTATATGCCCAAGAGAGGTATAGCTGGGTCCTCAGGTAGTTCAATTTCCAATTTTCTGAGGAACCTCCAGACTGATTTCCAGAATGGTTGTACCAGTCTGCAATCCCACCAACAATGGAGGAGTGTTCCTCTTTCTCCACATCCTCTTGGCATTTGCTGTCACCTGAGTTTTTGATCTTAGCCATTCTCACTGGTGTGAGGTGAAATCTCAGGGTTGTTTTGATTTGCATTTCCTTATGATTGAAGATGTTGAACATTTCTTTAGGTGTTTCTCAGCCATTCGGTATTCCTCAGCTGTGAATTCTTTGTTTAGCTCTGAACCCCAATTTTTAATAGGGTTATTTGTCTCTCTGCAGGCTAACTACTTGAGTTCTTTGTCTTTTTTGGATATAAGCCCTCTATCAGTTGTAGGATTGGTAAATATCTTTTCCCAATGTGTTGGTTGCTGTTTTGTTCTAACAACAGTGTCCTTTGCGTAGTTTTCTACTCATATCATTTGTATTGCTATCTTAAAAAAAAGGAACACATCAAATGAGCAAGAGATGTGTTATTAAGGTTTTTATCTAGACTATATTTATATGTGTAAATTGGGAGACTAATTCATAAATTTAATTTAATGACTAATATTTCTAGAAAATTGTTCTTGGTGTTCAATCTCTAGTATATTGTTATCTGAGAACTAGTGACTATACAGAAAATGAATATTGTTCCTTCTTCTTCACACCAAATTCATACTAATTTTTCTGTTGATGAACATAAAGTTTTACTTTTTGATTTAAATTTCCATTTTCCTTGAAGTCACAATGACCTTTAGTCCTAATTTTATTCTGATCCATGCTTTTATTTTGCTTATTTTATATTTCACCTTAACATTTTATAATCCCTAAACTATACAATAAAATGCAAATATATCTATGCCAACCCATTTCTACCCTCCTTTTCCTCTCGATCCTACAACCTAACCCTCTCCAAGTTTATAGATTTCCAGTCATTCCTACATGTATTTTGATCCTATCTCTTTCTAGTCCAGCCTTCTCTCCTCCCATTCCCACACCATCCTCACAACTTTTCCTTTTTTCTTCATTAACTTACTGGCTTTTTCTTTTTTATAATAAGCCACTGTGCCCATTTACTGTTGAAAATATAAACATGAGTGAAGAAACCATGAGTGGTCCTATTCTTTACCAATCCTACAACAGATAGAGGGCTTATATCCAAAATATACAAAGAACTCAAGAAGTTAGAACGCAGGGAGACAAATAACTCTATTAAAAATTGGGATTCAGAGTGAAACAAAGAATTCACAGCTGAGGAATGCCGAATGGCTGAGAAACACCTAAAGGAAAGTTCAACATCTTTTAGTCACAAGGGAAATGCAAACAAACAACCCTGAGATTTCACCTCACACCAGTGAGAATGGCTAAGATCAAAAACTCAGGTGACAGCAAATGCTGGCGAGGATGTGGAGAAAGAGGAACACTCCCTCCATTGTTGGTGGGATTGCAGATCAGGCAACCATTCTGAAATCAGTCTGAGGTTCCTCAGAAAATTGGACATTGAACTACCTGAGGACCCAGCTTATACCTCTCTTCTTCGATATATACCCAAAGATGCCCCAACATATAACAAAGACACATGCTCCACTGTGTTCATAGCAGCCTTATTTATAATAGCCAGAAGCTGGAAAGAACCCAGATGCCCTTCAACAGAGGAACTGATACAGAAAATGTGGTACATCTACACAGTGGAATATTACTCAGCTATCAAAAACAATGACTTTATGAAATTCACAGGCAAATGGATGGAACTGGAAAATATAATCCTGAGTGAGGTAATCACAGAAAAACACACATGGTATGCACTCATTGATAAGTGACTATTAGCCCAAATGCTTGAATTATCCTAGATGCACAGAACACATGATACTCAAGAAGTATGACCAAAATGTGAATGCTTCACTCCTTCTTTAAAAGGGGAACAAGAATACCCTTGGCAGGGAATAGGGAGGCAAAGTTTAGAACAGAGGCAGAAGGAAGACCCATTCAGAGCCTGCCCCACATGTGGCCCATACATATACAGCCACCCAAGTAGATAAGGATGAAGCAAAGAAGTGTAGGCTGACAGGAACTAGATGTAGATCTCTCCTGAGGGACACAGCCAGAATATGGCAAATACATAGGCGAATGCCAGCAGCAAACCACGGAACTGAGATAGAGACCGCCATTGAAGGATTCAGAGAAAGGACTGAAAGAGCTTGAAGGGGCTCGAGACCCCATATGGACAACAATGCCAAGCAATGAGAGCTTCCAGGGACTAAGCCACTACCCAAAGACTGTACATGAACTGACCCTGGGCTCCAATCTCATAGGTAGCAATGAATAGCCTAGTAAGAGCACCAGTGGAAGGGGAATCCCTTGGTCCTGCCAAGACTGAACCCCCAGTGAATGTGATTGTTGGTGGGAGGGTGGTAATGGGGGGGATGGGGAGGGGAACACCCATATAGAAGGGGAGTGGGAGGGGTTAGGGGGATGTTGGCCAGAAACCGGGAAGGTGCATAACAATCGAAATGTAAATAAGAAATACTCAAGTTAAGAAAGATAAAAAAAAAATTAAAAATAAATAAATAAAATAAATATATTGCTATTTTTGGGGAAAAAAAGAAATAGACTAATTAGAGGAAGGATTGAAAGAGCTGAAGAGGCTTGCAACCCCATAAGATCAACAATGCCAACCAACCAGAACTCCCAGGGACTAAACCACTACCTAAAGACTATACATGGACTGATCATGGCTCCAGCTGCATATGTAGCAGAGGATGGCCTTGATGGGTACCAGTGAATGGAGAAGCCCTTGGTCCTTCAAAGGCTGGACCACACCCCTCTGGTGTAGGAGAATGTCAGGGGGCAGGAAGTGGGGCAGATGAGGAGGGAAACACTGTTATAGAGGAAGGGGAGGGGTTTGGATAGTAGCCTTATGTCCAGGAAACTAGAAAAGGCAATAACATTTGAAATGTAAATAAAAAAATCCAATAAAAGAAAAAAAAAGAGGAATGTTTAAAAGAAGAAGAAGAGGGGTTGGGTATTTTAGCTCAGTGGTAGAGTGCTTGCCTAGCAAGCGCAAGGCCCTGGGTTTGGTCCCCAGCTTCAAAAAGAAAATAAAAGAAAAAAAAAAAGAAGAAATGACTATTCGTTCAAGAGCTATCAACTGTCAATCACTCCAGCAAGGGCAGAACCCTTGTGAGACTCCCCCCAATACATTCTGAAATGTTAACTGTCTTGGTCTTGTGCTCCCAAATCCTTCCCACCTCTCCACTTCAACCTGATCTTACATTGCTAATGCTATATCTAACCTGTGAGGCGAAGTCTAGCTCTAACAGCCTATGCTCCACCCTACCTTAGACCTTACGTGTCGTGTGGGCTACAACTCTAATCCCTGGTGAGCCCAGCCTGCTCTTTTTACATCCTTGAGGGTTGATCAGGGTCATACACTTTATTTCTAAGCCCAGCCTTCTCTGTTCATTTTAAACATAACCAAGAGAAGTCTGAATATTCATGTCTCATCATAAAGTCATAAACAATATGGAAAGGTCAAGACATAATTTTCCCCACAAAATTCACCAGTTCTATTGGAAAGTTATTCGACAAGAATTATCTAGATGAACCCCACAGCAAAGAAGTTAAAAGACAAATCACTGAATAGTGTATATGGGGTTAAGAAATATATTAACTATATAGTAAAGGAAAAGAAGCCATGAATTTGAAAGACAACCAGGGAAGGGGTTTTATGAGAAGAACATAAATATAATTATAATCTCAAAAATATTAGTATTTTTAAAAGTAAGAATCATAAACTTCACCAAAGAAATAAATGAATGTTTAAAACAACATATCTAAATGAGATTAAAGAGAATAAATGCTCTGGAAAACACAAAAACATATGGATGCATTAAATGACAAATATAATCCAAGATTTGATAACAGTACAATAAAGAAATAAAAACATTGAAGAGTCCTAAGCTAAAATGAACATAAGCCAATGAGAACAATCAGGATACAGTTCAACAAGTAGAATGGATTAAAGTATAAAGCAGGATGTCTCCTGAGAGACTTTGCCAGAGCCTTACTGATACAGATAAGGATGTTTGCTGCTAACCATCAGACTGAGCACAGAGACCCCAGTGGAGGATTTAGAGAAATGACTGAAGGACCTAAAGAGGTTTGCAACCCCATAGAAAGAACAACAATATCAACCAACCAGACCTCCCCAGAACTCCCAAGGACTAAACCACCAACCAAAGAGTACACAGGGAGGGACCCATGGCTCCAGCCACATATGTAGTAGAGGATTGCATTGTTCAGCATTGATAGGAGGAAAAGCCCTTGGTCCTGTGAAGGCTTGTTTCCCCAGTGTAGGGAAATGCCAGGGTATTGAGGTAGGAGTGGGTGGTGGGAGTGGGAGCATCTTCATAAAAGCCAGGGAAAGGGGCATTTGGAGAGGGAGGATCGGGAAAAGAGATAACATTTAAAATATAAATACATAAACTATCCCAAAAAAAGATAGGGTATGAAAACTGAAAGATGAAGTAAAAAAAATTAGAACAAACAAGTAACTTGAAAAGAATAAAGAATGAGAAGGGAAAATGCAAGAATTATGGGCTATCATACAAAGACCAAATCTTGAAATAATAGGCATTGATGCAGGAGAATGTCAATCTGAAGATATAGCCAAGATTATCTGGACAAAAAAATCAGAAGTACAAAACTTCACAATAAAATGGCACAATACCTCAATGAACCTAACAGATATCTATAAAATATTTGACCCAAATACAAAAGAATATATATTCTACTCAACAGCCAAAGAAATATATGCAAAATTGACCATACACTAGGGTATAAAACAGTCTTAGATTGAGAAAAATTGAAATAACTATATGTATTCTTCCTACCAGTGATGGAATAAAACTTAAAATTAACCACCAATGAGTTTCTGGAAAGTATACAAATTCAAAGACATTAAGCAATGTGCACACATGTACATGTGATCTCTCTCTCTCTCTCTCTCTCTCTCATACACACACACACACACTCACACACACACACATATGCATGATGCTGAAGACATTACCATTCATATTTCAAGACCTATTATAGAACAATGGTAATAAGAAAAAACAGTATGTCACTGACATAAAACAAAGAGATAGACCAATGGACCAAAATAGAATATGAATGGACCCAAATATGAATGCACATAAAGTTAATCATCAGATATTTGACAAAGATTCCAAAACATTCACTACAGATGGCATCTTTAACAAATGGAACTGGATGTTTACATGTAGAAGGATGAGATTAGAAAGCTTCAGTTATAAAGGGAGGACAATACAGAAGAAGAAGAAAGGAGCAGGGAATAAATAACTCTGAAGATGTCTTAAAAAAGCAAGGCAACAATTTTTTATATTTATCTAAATTATGTGTTTATAGTGTTTGTAGTTTAAGTTATACCACTTGTTTGATGATTTTTTTCCAACTGTTGCTGTAAAATTATAAAAATAAAAGCTGTCTTTTACCGAACACTAGGTCCAGAGCCATAGTACCCCAAGATATCTGGAAGATATCTTCAT
Organism: Rattus rattus; assembly: GCF_011064425.1. NCBI lineage: Eukaryota > Metazoa > Chordata > Mammalia > Rodentia > Muridae > Rattus > Rattus rattus. The sequence goes on from NC_046159.1 coordinate 159,174,952, forward strand.
CTCAGCAACAAAGCCTCTCACCCACTTTGCTCTATCCCATATCACACTGCTGATGGCTTCTCTCTGAACCTGGCAACAATCACTCTACCAATCTAGTTCCTGAGGCAGGTTTCCACTATGCCAGAAATATACATTCCAATTCCATGGCAGCCTAATGTCTCCAGCCACCACATACACTCTTGAACTTAAATCACCACATGAAAGAACACACAACACAATAACCTCTGATCCAATTGATAAGATATAATTTGCTCATCTAGACACACATGCCCTGTACACATCCATCCCTTAAAATTATTCATAACAACTTATAAATGCATAGAGAAGAATCTTAGCATCAGTTTCCATGTTCTCTCAGCTGCTTCTTGCCGCTCACTCCAGTCTCCTCCTCTCCCTAAAACTTTTCTCCTGCCCATCCTTCCTTCTCATCCAATAGCAGACTCATTCTATCTTGTTCTTGCTTTCACCTATATGACATAATCCTACATCCAACAACCACAGATTATCTAACAACTTCTTCCCTACATCAGGCAGAAAAATAATCTACTTTTGAGATGTTGGTCAGGGGATTCCAGGAAACTCCCAAAATGACATAGGCCATTGCTTCAGGTGCCTCCCAGAGGTTGAAAGTAAGTCCTCACTGCTGATGAAACCAATAGATATGAACAGAGGACTCATGGACAGAGAACTCAGAAGAATTTGAGTTGGATCTGATCTAAAAGCCTCCTCCTCCTCATGAACTAACTCTTATTGTATCCAAAATTACTATGCAAGCTTCTATGCCAACTGGAATGCATATGAAACAGAACAATGATCAACACAGCAAGATTTCTTTAAAGGAGCAATGGAAGTGTTCACAAGTTTGTAGTAACCAACAGCTATCTAACTGAACTAAGGTTCATTCTGCCTAAGGGAAATTGTTCCTACTGCTGTAAACCTCGACAACTAGTCCTGGCTAGTGAGATCATAGAGCTTGGAGAAACTACTACTCCTTCTTTACTAAACCTGTATAATATCTAACTGCATTCTGAGTACATATCTTTATATCCATACATAAGGGCAGTTCTAACCCTTATCAAAGACTTCTCTTGCAGCAGAGGCAATTAAAGAAATTGACACACAATCAAAACTCTGCCCCAGATTTGTCCCTTTCTAATAAAACTTCAGGGACAAAAATCAAGAAGAGACTGAGGGAAAGGAGATTCAGTGACAGGCTATAATTGGGATCCAGCTCAAGGAGAGGCTCCAAGGCCTGACAGTATTTCTGATGCTGAGGTGTCCTTACAGACAGGATCTAGCATGGCTGCTGCCCTCTGAGAGGCCCAACAAGCAGCTGAAAGAATCAGATGCAGATATACCCAACCAATGGACAGAAGCCAAGGATCCCTTGCGGTCGAATTAGGGAAAAGCTGAAGAAACTGAGTAGGAGGGTGACCCCATAGAAAAACAAGAAGTCTCAACTAATCTGGACCCCTGAGATCTCTCAGACACTGATCTACCAACCAGGTAACATACACTAGCTGATATGAGGCCCCCAATACATACAGAGCAGAGGATTGCCTGGTCTGTCCTCAGTGAGACAAGGTGCTGCTAACCCAAGAGAGGCTTGAGGTCTCAACAAATGGGGAGGTCTAGTGGGGTGGAGGTGGAGGAATGGAGTAATACTCTTAGAGACAGGGAAAGAGGAATAGGATGAGGAGCAGTCAGAGGGTGGACTGAAAGGAAGATAACAACAGAACTGTAAAAATAGATTACATCATCATTACCACCACCACCACACCACCACCACCACCACCACCATCATCATCATCATCATCATAGGAATAGAAATCCACAACTGGTCAAATTCAGAGATCAACTGATCATGGAATGCCAAAATCAGACATCTACAGCACAACTCCTATACCTAAGACTAAAAGAACATTGTGGAAGAAGGGTCAGAAAGATCATAAGAGCCATTGAAATATTTGCTAAAAATAGTATCTTCCAGATAAACCAGGGATGTTAAACCCATGAAATCTCAACATGGTTGCCTAGACAAGACCTGCACATTGATATCTGTCGAATTTCAGTGGGAATGAAAGAAATCTCATGTGGTCCCATTCCTAGAAAAATACCTTAAGGCAATTAATGACTACAAATAGATGGAAAATTCTTTGCCAGAAATGAGTCCAATAAATGGTTATCCAATCCTAAATAGTAAACCTAAAACATATACATGCAAGGAACACTAAATTGACTCAGTGTGTTGTATTTATATATTCATATATATGCATATGTATATGTAAATATGTATATGTGTATATGTGCATATAAGTGAATAGGTATATATGTGTAGAGTGTATGTATATGTGTATGTGTTTAGATATGTACATGTGTGGATATGTATGTTTTTGGATATATGTTTGTATATATGTGTGCATATAAATATGTACTATGTATATTTGAATATATGTATATATTATATGTGTGTAATATGTGTGTATATGTGCATATGCATGTAAATTATATGTGGATATGTATGTGTGTATATGAATACATGTATATGTATGTGTGCATACATGTATAAACACATATACATATATGTGTGTATGAATATATGTGTATATATGTGTATTTGTATATATAAATATATGTGTATATGTTTATATGTGTATGTGTGCATATGTGTATGTATGTATACATAAGTGTATGAACAACAAAAATTAACAGTAAAGAGGCTATGAATTTGAAAGTATTGCAAGGGAAACAGGAAGGGTTGTTAGATGGAGAAGAAAGTACAATGATATATTTCAATTACTACTGATTCATAATTTTACTTTAATTTTTAAGACTATAGCATAACTACATCATTTCTCCTCTAAAATCAAAATTAGTCATATAACACAAAATATTAAAAATAGGGTCTGAATAGATGAGGCTAACAGTCCACTTAATAGAGAAAATTAGATATAGAGAGGCAATCTACAAATATCAAATGTCATTAAAAAATAGATATGAGCAACCAGAAGTATATTATCAATAATACCAAAAAATCTTTGCTCAGTTGAGAAGAAGTTTGAGTAGGTACATTGGAAAAGTTGATTAATGTTCACAGAAATTTACTTTAAATTACATGTATTGAAAAAATATTAATTTTAATGATAAATTAATTAATTGACCACACAGAGGTATGTATTCATAGTCTCAGCTATTGGAAATCTATGGAAGGCAGGTTGTCATAAGTTTCAGCCCAATTTTGGCCTATGGAACATGTACAAAAAAAATCTAAGAGTACATAGAAAGACCCATTTAAAATAATTAAATAAAAATGAATGAATAAATCAAATAATGAAGAAGAAAAGAAAATAGAAATCGTTTTTTAAAAAGACAACACAGTAATCATCAAATCATATCAAATGAAAAGATCAAAACCAAAATCAAAAAATAACACCTGTATTACAAGAATACACCTCTATACAAGAATTAACGCAAGTATCAGTGACTCACTGCAACACTGAGCACTGAGATAATGAAAAAAGCTGCTGCCAACTTCCCTTTCTTGGCTGCATGCTTGCTGGTGATATGTAATTCTGTAGAATGCCATAATCCACCATGCCACTATCAGCCAGAAAGAGCCATGTGTCCTGTCCACTCTATTCCCTCTGCCTGCTTTAAGTCATTCTATAATTGTTGCACCTTATAACCAGTCACATTTCTGGGTCCTTTCCTGAGTCCACAGTCAAAGGAATTCCCGTTTCTGCCAAGACTGCTAGCCTTTCCTGGAATTCAAAACATACCCAATTAAAACACTAGCAGAAAAAGAGAAGAGTAGAATGCAGCTGGTTTGTTTTCTAGAATGTAACGTGAGTGGTACTACACCAGTTCTTTTTTTTTTTTTTTTTTTTTTATTAACTTGAGTATTTCTTTTTTACATTTCAATGTTATTCCTTTCCTGGTTTCCAGGCAAACATCCCCCTACTCCCTCCCCCCCCCCTTCTTTATGGGTGTTCCCCTCCCCATCCTCCCCCCATTGCCGCCCTCCCCCCAACAATCTAGTTCTCTGGGGGTTCAGTCTTAGCAGGACCCAAGGCTTCCCCTTCCACTGGTGATCTTACTAGGATATTCATTACTACCTATGAGGTCAGAGTCCAGGGTCAGTCCATGTATAGTCTTTAGGTAGTGGCTTAGTCCCTGGAAGCTCTAGTTGCTTGGCATTGTTGTTCATAAGGGGTCTCGAGCCCCTTCAAGCTCTTCCAGTTCTTTCTCTGATTCCTTCAACGTGGGTCCTATTCTCAGTTCAGTGGTTTGCTGCTGGCATTCGCCTCTGTATTTGCTGTATTCTGGCTGTGTCTCTCAGGAGAGATCTACATCTGGCTCCTGTTGGCCTGCATTTCTTTGCTTCATCCATCTTGTCTAATTGGGTGGCTGTATATGTATGGGCCACATGTGGGGCAGGCTCTGAATGGGTGTTCCTTCTGTCTCTGTTTTAATCTTTGCCTCTCTATTCCCTGCCAAGGGTATTCTTGTTCCCCCATTTAAAGAAGGCGAAAATCTACCTAAAGACTATACATGGACTGACCCTGGACACTGACCTCATAGGTAGCAATGAATATTCTAGTAAGATCACCAGTGGAAGGGGAAGCCCTTGGTCCTGCTAAGACTGAACCCCCAGTGAACGTGATTGTTGGGGGGAGGGCGGCAATGGGGGGAGGATGGAGAGGGGAACACCCATCAAGAAGGGAGGGGAGGATTAGGGGATGTTTGCCTGGAAATCGGAAAGGAATAACACCAAATGTAAATAAGAAATACTCAAGTTAATTTAAAAAAAAAAAAAAAAAGAAGTAGAAGCATTCACGCTTTTGATCATCCGCCTTGAGTTTCATGTGTTCTAGGCGCCTAGGGTAATACAAGCATTTGGGCTAATAGCCACTTATCAGTGACTGCATACCATGGGTATTTTCCTGTGATTGGGTTACCTCACTCAGGATGATATTTTCCAGTTCCAACCAGTTGCCCACGAATTTCATAAAGTCATTGTTTTTGATAGCTGAATAATATTCCATTGTGTAGATGTACCACATTTTCTGTATCCATTAATCTGTTGAAGGGCATCTGGGTTCTTTCCAGCTTCTCATTATAATAAATAAGGCTGCTATGAAGATAGTGGAGCACATGGCTTTGTTATATGTTGGAAGCATCTTTTGGGTATATGCCCAAGAAAGGTCTAGCTGGGTCCTCAGGTAATGCAATGTCCAATTTTCTGAGGAATCTCCAGACTGATTTCCAGAATGGTTGTATCAGTTGGCAATCCCACCAACAATGGAGGAATGTTCCTCTTTCTCCACATCCTCGCCAGCATTTGCTGTCACCTGAGTTTTTGATCTTAGCCATTCTCACTGGTGTGAGGTGAAATCTCAGGGTTGTTTTGATTTGCATTTCCCTTATGACTAAAGATGTTGAACATTTCTTTAAGTGTTTCTCAGCCATTAGGCATTCCTCAGCTGTGAAGTCTTTGTTTATCTTGGAACCCCACTTTTTTAAAAGGGTTATTTGTCTCCCTGCAGTCTAACTTCTTGAGTTCTTTGTATATTTTCAATATAAGCCCTCTATCAGTTATAGGATTGGTAAAGATCTTTTCCCAATCTGTTAGTTGCCGTTTTGTCCTAACCAGAGTGTCCTTTGCCTTATAGAAGAAGCTTTGCAGTTTTATGAGATCCCATTAGTTGTTTCTTGATCTTAGAGCATAAGCCCTTGGTGTTTAGTTCAGGAAATTTTCTCCAGTGCCCATGTATTTGAGATGATTCCCCACATTTTTTCTATTAGTTTGAGTGTATGTGGTTTGATGTGGAGGTCCTTGATCCACTTGGACTTAAGATTTGTACAGGGTGATAAGCATGGATCAATCTTCATTCTTCTACATATTGACCTCCAGTTGAACCAGCACCATTTGCTGAAAATGCTATCTTTTTTCCATTGGATGGTTTTGGCTCCTTTGTCAAAAATCAAGTGACCATAGGTGTGGGGGTTCATTTCTGCGTCTTCAATTCTATTCCATTGGTCTATCTGTCTGTCTCTGTACCAATACCATGCAGTTTTCATCACTATTGCTCTGTAATACTGCTTGAGTTCGGGGATAGTGATTTCCCCAGAAGTCCAGGATAGTTTTAGCTATCCTGGGTTTTTTGTTATTGCAGATGAATTTGCAAATTGTTCTAACTCTCTGAAGAATTGGATTGGTATTTTGATGGGGATTGCATTGAATCTGTAGATCGCTTTTGGTAAAATGGCCATTTTTACTATGTTAATCCTGCCAATCCATGAGCATGGGAGATCTTTCCATCTTCTGAGATCTTCTTCAATTTTTTTCTTCAGGGGCTTGAAGTTCTTATCATACAGATCTTTCACTTGCTTGGTTAAAGTCACACCGAGGTACTTTATATTATTTGGGACTATTATGAAAGGTGTCATTTCCCTAATTTCTTTCTCGGCTTGTTCCTCTTTTGTGTAGAGGAAGGCTACTGATTTATTTGAGTTAATTTTATACCCAGCCACTTTGCTGAAGTTGTTTATCAGCTTTAGTAGTTCTCTGGTGGAACTTTTGGGATCACTTAAATATACTATCATATCATCTGCAAATGGTGATATTTTGACTTCTTCTTTTCCAATCTGTATCCCCTTGATCTCCTTTTGTTGTCTGATTGCTCTGGCTAGAACTTCAAGAACTATATTGAATAAGTAGGGAGAGAGTGGGCAGCCTTGTCTAATCCCTGATTTTACTGGGATTGCTTCAAATTTCTCTCCATTTAGTTTAATGTTAGCAACTGGTTTGCTGTATATGGCTTTGACTATGTTCAGGTATGGGCCTTGAATTCCTATTCTTTCCAGGACTTTTATCATGAAGGTGTGTTGAATTTTGTCAAATGCTTTCTCAGCATCTAATGAAATGATCATGTGGTTTTGTTCTTTCAGTTTGTTTATATAATGGATCACGTTGATGGTTTTCCATATATTAAACCATCCCTGCATGCCTGGGATGAAACCTACTTGATCATGGTGGAGGATTGTTTTGATGTGCTCTTGGATTGGTTTGCCAGAATTTTATTGAGTATTTTTTAAGGCCGATATTCATAAGGGAAATTGGTCTGAAGTTCTCTTTCTTTATTGGGTCTTGTGGTTTAGGTATAAGAGTAATTGTGGCTTCCAGAAGGAATTTGGTAGCACTCCATCTGTTTCAATTTTGTGGAATAGTTTGGATACTATTGGTATGAGGTCTTCTATGAAGGTCTGATAGAATTCTGCACTGAACCTGTCTGGACCTGGGTTGGGAGACTGGTTGGGAGACTTTTAATGACTGTTTCTATTTCTTTAGGAGTTATGTGGTTGTTTAAATGGTTTATCTATTCCTGATTTAACTTTGGTACCTGGTATCTGTCTAGGAAATTGTCCATTTCCTCCAGATTTTCAATTTTTGTTGAATATAGGCTTTTGTCGTAGGATCTGATGATTTTTTTAATTTTCTCTTATTTTGTAGTTATGTCTCCCTTTTCATTTCTGATTTTGTTACTTTGGACACACTCTCTGTGTCCTCTCATTAGTCTGGCTAATGGTTTATCTATCTTGTTGATTTTCTCAAAGAACCAACTTTTGGTTCTGCTTATTCTTTCTATGTCCTTTTTGTTTCTACTTGGTTGATTTCAGCTCTGAGTTTGATTATTCCCTGCCTTCTACTCCTCCTGGGTGTATTTGATTCTTTTTGTTCTAGAGCTTTTAGATGTGCTGTCAAGCTGCTGACATATGCTCTTTCCTGTTTCTTTCTGCAGGCACTCAGCGCTATGAGTTTTCCTCTTAGCACAGCTTTCATTGTGTCCCATAAGTTTGGGTATGTTGTACCTTCATTTTCATTATATTCTAAGAAGTTTTTATTTTCTTTCTTTATTTCTTCCTTGACAAGGTTATCATTGAGTAGATCACTATTCAACTTCCATGTACATATGGGCATTCTTCTCTTATTGTTATTGAAGACCAGCTTTAGCCCGTGGTGATCTGATAGGACGCATGGGATCATTTCTATCTTTCTGTATCTGTTTTATGACCAACTATATGGTCAATTTTGGAGAAAGTACAATGAGGTAGTGAGAAGAAGGTATATCCTTTTGTTTTAGGACAGAATGTTCATAAATATCTGTTAAGTCCATTTGGTTCGTGACTTCTCTTATTCTCTCTATGTCTCTGTTTAATTTCTGTTTCCATGATCTGTCCATTGATGAGATTGGGGTGTTGAAATCTCCTACTATTATTGTGTGAGGTGCAATGTGTGCTTTAGTAAGGTTTCTTTTATGTATGTAGGTTCCCTTGTATTTGGAGCATGGATATTTAGGATTGAGAGTTCATCCTGGTGAATTTTCCTTGATGAATATGAAGTGTCCTTCCTTATCTTTTTTTTTATGACTTTTTAGTTGAAAATCTTTTTTTTTTTTTTTTGTTTGATATTAGAATGGCTACTCCAGCTTGCTTCTTCCACCATTTGCTTGGAAAGTTGTTTTCCTGCCTTTCATCATGAGGTAGTGTCTGTCTTTGTCTCTGAGGTGTGTGTCCTGTAGGCAGCAGAATTCAGGGTCCTCATTGCATATCCAGTTTGTTAATCTATGTCTTTTTATTGGGGATTTGAGACCATTGATGTTGAGAGATATTAAGGAATACTGCTTATTGTTTCCTGTTGTATTTATATTTGGATGTGAGATTATGTTTGTGTGCTTTTCTTCTCTTTGTTTTGTTGCCAAGATGATTAGTTTCTTGCTATTTCTAGGGTGAATCTTGCCTCCTTATGTTGGGTTTTACCATTTATTATCTTTGAAGTGCTGGATTTGTAGAAAGATATTGTGTAAATTTGGTTTTGTCACGGAATATCTTGGTTTCTCCATCTATGATAATTGAGATTTTTGCCGGATACAGTAACCTGGGCTGGCGTTTGTGTTCACTTAGGGTCTGTATGACATCTGTCCAGGATCTTCTGGCTTTCATAGTCTATGGTGAGAAGTCTGGTGTGATTCTGATAGGTCTGCCTTTATATGTTACTTGACCTTTTTCCTTTACTGCTTTTAATATTCTTTCTTTGTTTTGTGCATTTGGTGTTTTGACTATTATGTGATGGGAGGAGTTTCTTTTCTGGTCCAATCTGTTTGGAGTTCTGTAGGCTTCTTGTATGTTTATGGGCATCTCTTTCTTTAGGTTAGGGAAATTTTCTTCTATGATTTTGTTGAAGATATTTACTGGTCCTTTGAGCTGGGAGTCTTCACTCTCTTCTACACCTATTATCCTTAGGTTTGATCTTCTCATTGAGTCCTGGATTTCCTGTATGTTTTGAACCAGTAGCTTTTACCGTTTTACATTATCTTTGACCGTTGTGTCAATGATTTCTATGGAATCATCTGCTCCTGAGATTACCTCTTCTATCTCTTGTATTCTGTTGGTGATGCTTGTATCTATGGCTCCTTGTCTCTTCCTTTGGTTTTCTATATCCAGGGTTGTTTCCCTTTGTGCTTTCTTTATTGTTTCTATTTCCCATTTTTTATTCCTTTTCCTGTTTGATTGTGTTTTGCTGGAATTTTTTCATGGATTTTTGTGATTTCTCTCTCTAGGTGTCTATTTGTTTATTTATGCTTTCCTGCATTTCTCTAAGGGAGTTCTTCATGTCCTTCTTGAAGTCCTCCATCATCATGATCAAATGTGATTTTCAATCTAGATCTTACTTTTCTGGTGTGTTTGGATATTCAGTGTTTGCTTTGGTGGGAGAATTGGGCTCCAATGATGCCATGTAGTCTTGGTTTCTGGTGCTTGGGTTCCTGCGCTTGCCTCTCACCATCGGATTATCTCTGGTGTTACTTTGTTCTGCTATTTCTGACAGTGGCTAGACTGTCCTATAGGACTTTGTGTCAGGAGTGCTGTAGACCTGTTTTCCTGTTTTCTTTCAGCCAGTTATGGGAACAGAGTGTTCTGCCTTCGGGCGTGTAGTTTTTCCTGTATACTGGTCTTCAGCTGTTCCTGTTGGTCTGTGTCTGAGTGCAGGTCACTTGGAGCAGAAAAGTTGGTCTTACCTGTTGTCCCACAGCTCAAGTTGCTCGTGGAGGGCTTCTGTTGAGCTCTCTCCATGAAGGCAGCAACCAGGAGGGCCTGTGCAGCCTTTTCCCTGAGCCCCCATGCACCGGGGTCCCACAGGGCATTTGTTATTTTCCTTTGGAGTCAGAAATGTGGGCAGAGTGTAGTCTCTTCTGGCTTCCCAGGTGTATCAGCCCCTCTGAAGGTTTAGCTCTCTCTCCCACAGGATTTGGGTACAGAGCACTGTTGTTTGGGTCCCTTCAGGTCTGGGCGGTGGCGCAGTGTCTAGAGTGCCTCATTATTTCAAAATTGATAAAGTCTCAGGGAAATTTAAAAGTTACAAGAGGTTGCAATGTGCTAACTACAGACATAGTTTTATCTGATTCTTGGAATACTTTTAAGTTACTTTTTATATAATAATTTTTACTGGATATTTTTAATTTACATTTCAAATATTATCCCCTTTCCTAGTTTCCCATCCACAAACCCCATCCCATCCCCCTTCTTCTCTGAGGGGGTTCCCCCACCAATCCACCCATCCCATTATCTTTTTTATCAGTATCATAATAAACAGAATTTATATAAAATCTAGATATATGACCCTTTAGAAAAATATAGTTTTATTATGTAGCTTCAGCTTCACTAAAACAGTCAGGGCTGGAGATGAGTGGCTGCTAGCCCATTATGATGAGCATGAAGAACACTCTGACCCAGGCTGTTGCCTGCTCTTCTCCTCAAAAGCAGTAGCCTTTAGTATTCTGAAAATGTGAGTTTGTATGAACCCATGCATAATCTACACAGTATATGCCACCTCCTAGCACTAGACTCCTGAATTCAGCTGTTTGGCAGCACATTCAAGCTTACATGGGCTTGTGGTATAATGTGTGTTCTTCCCTCATCTCAAGACTTACAAGCTGCTTTCCCAACTGTCTATTTCCTTCAAATCAGTATCTGTTACACATGATCAACACAGCCAGCTCCAATCTGTGCCCATTACTACCATCATGGCTTGATTTATCATTCCTTTTTTGTGTGTATTAACATTTTTTGCTATTTAAACTTCATATGCTTCCATTTCCTTATGAAATGTTTTTTCAGTTTTACATAGACACATTTTCCCCAACCCATTGAGAGTCATTTAATTCCTATCTCAAATTAAGCCATCCAACTGCAATGTAGTTATTTATTCTTTCAATAGAGCAGTGGTAAAATGTAATGGCAAAAATACAGCAAGCCTCTGCACCCATATGAGCAGAGGAATTATATCTTTGTGGCATAATGAATAAAGGATAATTTCAGTTATATATCTCATACAAAAAATATGATATCTGAAGGACTTGTTTATAAAATCAGGTTAGGAAATGTGCCCTGAGATTATGTCCTGGAAGCTCAATGGGGAGAAGCAGCAATGCCCTGGAAGGGGTTGCTGCAAGGAGTGAGGAGGCAGCCCAGAGGTGGAAAAGGTGAAGTACAGGCAGCACTTGGTGTGGCTGAATCAAGGAGAAAGAAAGAAGCAGATAAGGTCAGCCAAAGTCCAGATCAGTATAAGATGAATTCTGTAGACAGGAAGTGTAGCCTTTCTTCTGACTACAAGGAAGAGTCCAAGTTTATAAGGAGGCTTTGGCTGTTACTGCAGAAGATGGTAGACTGAACCATGGTGCTGCTGATGGACTTCTTGAAGTATCTTCAGTTCTTCCCTTTGGTGTAATCATCTTCCCTTGAAACCCTGACTCTGCTTATTCTTTTCTCCTGCAGTACAGTGGTATGCTATAGTACAGGATGCTTAGTCTACAAGAAAAGGTAAGGTAGGCTGGGTTTGGAGAGTTCATATCTATCTGTATTTGAGGAAATGATTTATTACATTTCCTTAATATGTGATTTTGAAAAGATGCCACTATTTTCTACATTACAGAAAAACAATGTCCCTAACTGAGCTATAACATCAGGCTTCCATATGATATAAACAAATTTCATGTTCAGTGACAGGTTGCTTTTACCATCATTTAGATATTAAAATTCTGTTTTCAGTTTTGTGTAAATGCAATACAATTTAATTTTAAGGCTGAAATATAAAGGAAGGAATCTTAGTAAATACATTCAAATAAGAAAAAAGCAGTTTGTGTGTTATCAAAATTGAACAGAATTCAATTGAAATAGACTTAAAATTACTAGGGCTTTCCCTGTGTTTATGAATTCAAAACAATAGCAACATATTTTAGCTGGCCTCTGGACAATGTTAATGGCAGAAATCACTATTTAAAAGATACAACTGGGGATTGGGAATTTAGCTCAGTGGTAGAGCACTTGCCTAGCAACTCAAGGCCCTGGGTCTGGTCCTCAGCTCCGGAAAAAAAAAGATACAACTGACTTTAGTGCTCTTAAAAATAATCAGGATGTATTTCTTATAACTGATTACAGATAGAGTGACACTGAGACAATGTCTTCATAAACAAAGCCACAAAAACCATGTTTTAAAACCTAGTTCTCCAACTACAGCAAATCCCGGAAATTCCAACATATAGGACAAGCAAGATTTGGATTTAAAATTACATCTCCTGAGGATGTTAGAGGATTTTAAGAAAGACATAAGTAACTCCTTGAAAGAAATTAATGACAACACAGATTAATAGGTAGAAGCCCTTAAAGAGGAAACACAAAAATCCCTTAAAGAATTATAGGAAAACATAACCAAACAGGTGAAGGAATTGAACAAAACCATCCAGAATCTAAAAATTGAAATAGAAACAATAAAAAAAACACAAAGGGAGACAACCTGGGAGATAGAAAACCTGGGGAAGAGACCAAGAGTCAGATGCAAGTATCACCAACAGAATACAGAAATAGAAGAGATAATCTAAGGGGCAGAAGATACCATGGAAAACATTAACACAACCATCAAAGAGAAAGCAAAATACAAAAATCTCCTAACCCAAAACATCCAGGAAATTCAGGAGACAATGAGAAGATCAAACCTAAGGATAATAGGTATAGAAGAGAGCAAAGATTCCCAACTTAAAGGGAGAGTAAATATCTTCAATGATATTATAGAAGAAAACTTACCTAACCTAAAGAAGGAGATGCCCATGAACATACAAGAAGCCTACAGAACTCCAAATAGATTAGACCAATCTGTCACATAATAATCAAAACAACAAATGCACAAAACAAATAAAGAATATTAAAAGCAGTAAGGGAAAAAAGTGAAGTAAAATATAAAGGCAGACCTAGCAGAATTACTTCAGATTTCTGAACAGAGACTATTAAAGTGAGACGATCCTGGTGAGATGTGGATAAACCCTAAGAAAACACAAACACCAGCCCAAGCTACTATATCCAGCAAAACTCTCAAATACCATACGTGAAGAAACCAAGATATTCCATGACAAAGCCAAATGTATACACTAGCTTTCTACAAAACCAGCCCTACAAAGGATAATAGATGTAAAACTCCAACACAAGGAGAGAAACTACATCCTAGAAAAAACAAGAAAGTAATCATTCAACTAGCCCAAAAGAAGATAGCAACACAAACATAATTCAACCTCTAACAACAAAAATAATCGGAAACAACAATCAATGGTCCCTAGTAGCTCTCAACATCAATGGACTAAGTTACACAATAAATGATATGAACTAACAGATTAAATATGTAAGCAGGACCCAGCATTCTGCTGAATACAGGAAACATGATTCAATGACAAAGATGGATACTACCTCAAAGTAAAAGTATGAAAAACAATTTCCCAAGCAAATGGTGCCAAGAAACAAGCTGGATTAACTACTCTAATATTGAATAAAATCAATGTTCATCCAAAAGTTGTCAAAAAAACATAAGGCAGGACACTTCATACTTATCAAAGAAAAAAAATCCCCCAAGATGAATTCTCAATTCTGAATATTTATGATACAAAAGCAGGGACACCTTAAAGCTCTAGAACAAAAGAAATACATAAACCCAAGAGGGGTAGAAGGCAGGAAATGATCAAACTCAGAACTGAAACAAGGTAGAAACAAAAAATACTATACAAAAAATCAACAAAAGCAGGAGCTAGTTCTTTAAGAAAATCAACAAGATAGATTAACCCTTAGCCAGACTAACCAGAGGTCAAAAAAAATTATTTTCAATGTGTTTTTAAGGTTTAATGAGACATCTATTATTTCCAATTAAAAAAGTATATGAGAAAATGAAACGACATAGCTTGCGAAGAAAAGAATTTTAAAAAAAACACACATGGGACAAGAAAAGGTAGGGAGGAAGACAAGGCACTCTGTGTTGGTTAGCTCTCTTCATCACCATAACAGAATGTGATGAACAACTTAAAGTGGGGAAGATTTATTTTTACTTATAGTTTCAGGGGTTTCAATTCATTATGAATGGGATTACACTGCAGATTAAAAACTCACTCTATGCCAGACAGGAAACAGAATGATAGAAGTAGTTGTCTTTCTTTTCTCATCTTACTATATCTATGAGAAAATAGTTTGTCAGTCAAGAGCATTTATCACGCTTTCAGAGAACCAGGCTCAGTTCCCTGTGGCCACATGGCTGTGTTTCCAGTTCACGGTTCCATAGGTCTAAGCTCTCTTCTGGTGACTGAGACCTCCTGTACATATGTGGCACACATAAACTCAAACTTTAAATAAATAATAAATCGAATAATAAGTGAAAGTAAATAATAACAAATGCATCTTTAAAACACAAACGATGGATGCGATCAAGCTTTATTCCCTTTGATATAAGGGGGTCAAGCAACTCTAATACCTACAAGAATTCTAGGTAAACCAAAAATGAAGTGGAAAGATGAAGTTTCTAAGTTAGAATTAAATGCTCTCATTTCAAGTTCTCTAACAGTGCTAGAACTTGAGTGTTTGTATTACCTTCAGTTCCTAAGCATTGAACTTTCACATCACTAGCTACTTTTCCTTCGCATTGATTTTTCTCCTACATTTAAAGTGCTTCGTTTCCTAACTCTGCTCACATGATTTCCATGGCATTCATTTGCAGTGTCCTGTTACTTTGCCAAACACATTATGAGACACATAGCATAAAGTTTATCTTAGGAAGCATATTCTGAGGTCCCAAAGTGATCTATTTTAAAAAATAAACTTATTACAGTTTAGTGACTCACAAACATAGCTTAGCAAGTGTGAAGTGTAATTGGACTCACACATGTAGATTTTCTATATGGTATAGCTGTGATTCTTTGCCTAAAAAGGAGTTTGGTTTACTGACTTGCCAATTCTAAAGGCTTGAGAAAATGATAAAATCTCAGAAAAGAATGGCATTTAACTAATTGAATTTAAATTATTAAATTTAACAGTGTTTCTGGAGCATTCTGAAAGTTATGCTGTCAGATGACAATATAATGAAGTCAGGATGTTCTGAGAATTAAAAATATCTCATATAACACAAAACAAAACAACAGTAAAAATTGATATATGTCTTAATTATCTTAAGATAGAAAAACAATATAGTATAGAAATATAATAGATTTAGGATCTGTTCCTAGCTAGACAAACATTTTAACACTTGAAAGAAGTGCTGCTTATATGAGCATAAATGCCTGGCTGAAGGAAAATTTATAGATATGGCTGTAATGATCCATGGAACCTGAAGGTTTAAGATGAGCAACAGACACAAATCACCATGGGACTCCCTCCTCCTGTTATAGTTCCTTTTTAATGAGGAGAGAGCCAGATCCTTTGCACTAAGCTGTGCCTTGCAATTAAAAGCTTAATTTCACATCGCACAGTGGCCACAATGCTTTATTGATGGGGAGAGGGGAATAAACAGTTGGCCAAAAGGCCATACAAATAAAAAAATAAGTCACACAGAATGTATGTGTATGAACAATTTTATTCATGAATCTAAATGGAGAGGAGATTTTTTTGTCTTCAAACAAAAATCTCTTAATCTACATTCTAATTTTGACACTTTTAATTCTTTTGTCAGTAATTGCTTAGGAGCCCCTTGAGTCTTTCTTTCACAGCTACCATGAAACAGAGTTAAGCCACAGCACCCATCATCTGCCAATACAATCAATCACAATTAAACCTTAATAATTATGTCATGCAGTTCATCAGAAGGAAGCAATGTCTGCCCCCTGAGATGTGCTGACTCAGTTGTAGCCACAGGCCTGCAGGGGGCACTGTTACCTTCTAATAACTATAGAAAGGGCCCTGGCAAAGCAGTGAAGGACTATTTTGTGTTATTATTTCCTGAGTGAGTTCCATAGGTATTTATGATTCTCACAACACTACACATTACATCTTTTCAGTCAAAACAATATCTGATGAAACCACTGAGTCATACTCATGTTTATTCCAAAAGCAATTTTAGTGATTTGTGCTTATAAAGAAATCATAAAAAGAAGACTCCTTGTTCTGTACCATCACACAACCATAAATTGTAGTTGCTTGCTATTTCGATATGACAATCAGAAACATTTTTCTGAACTCATATCAAAATCTAAAATAATGTATCAAATATTCAAGTCAAAAATACAATTAGACAAGTTCATTAGCTAAACACCACCCTGTCAACTTACCTTCTTTTCCCTTGCCCAGAATCATTATTTCTTGTTTGGCTGTGTGGCTCATTTGGTTTGACCAGGACCATCTCTCAGGCCATTAGATTGGGACTATTGACTGCAAAGTGGTTGCATCACTGATGGACAAGCAAAGACAATGACTCCCTGCAGAGTGTGTTTGCAGTGGCTATATGTTAACCAGAAGATGACATCCATTTGCTTTTTTCCTTACCTTAAAACTCGTCAGGCTCCCTTTTGTGCAAGGTTACGTGAACCTCATAGGGGATAGTATAAATGTCTCATAGGGGATAGTATAAATGTCTCATAGGGGATAGTAAAAATGTCTCATAGGGGATAGTATAAATAACTCATAGGGGAGAGTATAAATGTCTCATAGGGGATAGTATAAATGTCTCATAGGGGATAGTATAAATGTCTCATAGGGGATAGTATAAATGTCTCATAGGGGATAGTATAAATGTCTCATAGGGGATAGTATAAATGTCTCATAGGGGATAGTATAAATGTCTCATAGGGGATAGTATAAATGTCTCATAGGGGATAGTATAAATGTCTCATAGGGGATAGTATAAATGTCTCATAGGGGATAGTATAAATGTCTTGTTGAAAGCACAGCACTCAACTCACACTTACAGAACTGTGTATTGTTTTTAAAAAATATGATTCATTTATTTAGAGAACTCCACTGAATGACTAAAGAAAAATTGTGTATCTTTGATATATTTCTTACATTATTATCAAGAAAAATATAAAAAGTTCTAAGATACATTCTAAACATACCAGATTAAGGAAAATGTCATCAAATCATGCTAAGATATGGACAATGGGGCTGTGAAGACAGATGAGAGAGATGAGACTCTTGCTGTCTTTTCTTTTTCTGTTTCCAGAAGCCGATACTCAACAGCAGAGAAGAGAAACCATAAGTGATGATCTTTAAAAACAGAAACTAAAACAGTAAAAGCAAGATTGTATAATAGATGACGTAGTACAGCCAGAGCAGCAAATACCAGTGCCTGAGAAAGTATATAACTTGGATGCCCTGAAGAAACACACACACACATACACATACACATACACATACACACACACACACACACACACATACACATACACAAGCACATGCACACACATATGCACAAGCATGTGCACACACATGCACACGCACACACACAGGCACACACAAACACAGGCACACACATGTGCAGAGAGAGGAAACTCTTATTCCAAGTATAAACTTCCAAGTAAACACAACCTTTCACTTAAACACAGATAAATTATTCTACTACAAATCACAGTCTAAAATATCAAATAATTATATAGACAATAAATATTCAGTAGCTGCCTGAAGAAAATCAACAACATAAAGGAGAGCTAATACAATCTATAAACAAGAGGGATAATGCTCCAAGTCACAAACGTGCACTTGAAAATAACAACTAACTTCTGAAAGAGTCAAAAGAGCAGTTCACCCAGAATACGAAAGTGCTAAGAAAGAGAAAATCACTGTCACTAAGTGAAAGCAGGAAGGAGAACGACAGATGAAAAATCAGTCTGGAGTATTTCCAACAGAGCACAGTGCAGATAAAAACAGCTAAATTATAAAAATTGAGATGCAAGCCAATGAAGCATAAATGTACAGACCCAGGAATTCTGACACCAATCACCCAGACATTTCTAAGAAGAGAGAAAGACAAAGAGAAGAGAATAGCAGAGATAATGAAAATATATAAAACCTCAAAGTTTTCAAATATATGGCTTGAATATAGCCAGCTAGTCTGGTTAGCAAAGTAAATCAAGTTAATCCAAAAATCCATGTAGTATATACTTAAAAACCAAGAAAATAAGCAATGAAGAAGAAAAACAACATATGGTAGGTGCGGTCCCAGATGACAACTCAGGCTGGAACATGCAAGTCAGAGTTGTGTACTCAGGGAGCTGCTGGAGAGGTCAAAAATCAGGCTATACATTTAGAAAATGTTTACTTATAACTAAAATGGTGTTATTAATGTGGAAGGAATGAGAGGTCCTGGAAATCTTGGTTAACTCTATGAGGAGCAGGATTCCTGTCACTTTTCCTACAAAGATATGGTTCCCAACCTTCCCATATTGGTGAAAGATGATTAGAAATCAAAAATTCAGACTTCTGAAAGGAACTTAAACACACAGAAAGGAAACAACCCAGTTTAAAAGTGGGGTATGCATTCTGGAAATAAGTCTGGAGGTTCCTCAGAAAATTGGACATTGAACTGCCTGAGGATCCACTTATACCTCTCTTGGGCATATACCCAAAAGATGCCCCGACATATAAAAAAGACACGTGCTCCACTATGTTCATCGTAGCCTTATTTATATTAGCCAGATGCCCCAACAGAGGAATGGATACAGAAAATGGGTACATCTACACAATGAATATTACTCAGCTATCAAAACAAACGGCTTTATGAAATCTCAGAGGCAAATGTTTAACTAAGACTCATCCTGAGTGAGGTAACCTAATCACAGAAAGACATACATGGTATGCACTCATTGATAAGTGGCTATTAGCCCAAATGCTTGAATTACCCTAGATGCCTAGAACAAATGAAACTCAAGACGGATGATCAAAATGTGAATGCTTCACTCCTTCTTTAAAAGGGTAACAAGAATACCCTTGGCAGGGAATAGAGAGGCAAAGATTAAAACAGACACAGAAGGAAAACCCATTCAGAGCCTGCCCCACATGTGGCCCATACATATACAGCCACCCATTTAGACAAGATGGATGAAGCAAAGAAGTGCAGACCGACAGGAGCCGGATGTAGATCTCTCCTGAGAGTCACAGCCAGAATACAGCAAATACAGAGGCGAATGCCAGCAGCAAACCACTGATCTGAGAATAGGACCCCCACTGAAGGAATCAGAGAAAGAACTGGAAGAGCTTGAAGGGGCTGGAGACCCACATATGTACAACAATGCCAAGCAACCAGAGCTTCCAGGGACTAAGCCACTACCTAAAGACTATACATGGACTGACCCTGGACTCTGACCTCATAGGTAGCAATGAATATCCTAGTAAGAGCACCAGTGGAAGGGGAAGCCCTGGGTCCTGCTAAGACTGAACCCCCAGTGAACTAGACTGTTGGGGAGGGCGGCAATGGGGGGAGGGGAGGGAAACCCATAAGAAGGGGGGGGGGGAGGGGATGTTTGCCCGAAACCGAAAGGAATAACACTGAAATGTATATAAGAAATATTCAAGTTAATAAAATAAATAAATAAATAAATAAATAAATAAATAAATAAATAAAAGAAATACTCAAGTTAATAAAGATTAAAAAAAAAAAGAAAGGACTGAAGAAGCTGAAGGGGTGTGCAACCTCATAAGAACTATTTCAACCAACGAGAGCCCCCAGGGACTAATCCATCATCCAAAGTGTTCACATGGACAGACTCATGCCTCCAGCTTGCTTATGTAGCAGAGGATGGCCTTGCTGGGCACCAATGGGAGGAGAAGACCTTCGTCCTGCCAAGGCTTGACTCCCATTGTTGAGGAATGTTAGGTCATGGAGGTGGGGAGTGGTGGGTGGATGGGTGGCAGAACACCCTCATAGAAAAATTGGGAGGGGGAATGGGATTGGGGTTTTATGGGTAGGAAACTGCAAAAGAGGAGCATGCGTGAAATGTAAATCAAAACATATCCAATAAAAATTTCCTCACGTAAAAAAAAAAAAAAAAAGAAATGTGTCATGTTTTCTGTTATATGTGGAACCTTGAATAAAAAAGTCAAAAAAAAAAGTGGGGTATGAAACTAAAAATGAATTCTCAAAAGAAGAAAGAGAGGTGGCTGAGAAATGTTCTTTAAAGTATTCGACATCCTTGGCCCTCTGGGAAATTAAAGTTAAAACTACTTTGAGATTTCACCTTACCCAGTCAGAATGGCTTAGATAAAACAAACAAACAAATGATATCAAATTCTGTATAGATTTTGGGAAAAGGGAACATTTATTCATTGATGGTGAAAGCACAAACTGACATAGCCGCTATGTATACCAGTGAGGACATTCCTCAAAAAGCTGAAAATAGATCCACTATGTGATCCGGCAACACTACTCTCAGGCACATACTCACAGAATTGCATACTACCAAGTACCTACTCATTGCTGCTTTATTCATAGTAGTCAGGATATGAAAATTGCCTAGATGTTCAGCAAATGATTCATATATAGTAAACATGTGATACATTTGCACAAAGAAATATTACTCAGTTATTAAGATAAATGAAATTGTGAAATTCTGAGGTAAATGAGTAGGGCTGTGAAAAGATCATCCTTGTGTAAGGTAACCCAGACCAAGAAAGACACATTTTTTTCTCACCTATGTGTGCTATATTTGAATCTTCAGTCATGTGTGTTTCTTTTGAAATATCCATAAAGAGTAGGAAATTACCAATGGTACATAGTGTGGGACAATTAAGGAATGAGAATTGGAAAACAATGTTACTGAGAATTAGAATGGAAATACTAGGGTAAGAAAGATTAAATTTTGATGGAAGAAAGGAGGTAAAGAAAAACAAGGGAACACGGGGAGTAATAACACAAAGGACCTTCTGAAGAAGTCAAATAGAAATATATATTTATCACATATCTTATAGCAGGAGGATAATGGCCCTACTAGACCAAAGAGTAACAAATGAAAAACCCAAGTCAGTGTCAGAAAAGAGTTCCTTCTTTTGGAGTTGTATGCCACTACTGTCCCTTGGTCCCAAACAATACAAGCTATTTCTAGTGTGCTTGGTTATCCTCCAAAACTTGATGGTATGATCCTATTGCTGATGACACCACATATTTGAGTCATAGAACATGGTGGAATCAAGAGAGTTAGTGAAGTGGAAGCTCCATCCCTACTGGTTGGAAAGTACTCTGCGTGATGCCAAAGGAGGAAATATTCATCAATGAAGCATGCAAACTAAAACAATACTGGCCTGGAAAGACATACTCATTGATACAATAGTAACATGGCATCATGGGGGAAACCAATCACTCTTGAAAAATTAGTGTCAAGCCTCATTCTACATGAAGAAACCTATACCAGGTACTGTTATTTGGCTAAGAACATATGGCTTGTTCTACTCAGACTCTAATGTAGAACCTACCACTATTGTGTTCTTAAGTGGAAATAATACTAAACCTATTTATCATTATACCTATAGAGCAACTCATTTCTCAACCCTTGCCACCACAAAAACACGCAAAACATAAATGCATATTATGAAAAAATATTTTCAATATGTTTTTAAGGTTTAATGAGACATCTATTATTTTAATTAAAAGCATATGAGAAATGAAAACAACATAGCTTATGAAGAAAGAATTTAAAAAAAATACACATGGACAAGAAAAAGGCAGGGAGGAAGACAAGACACTCTGCGTTGGTTAGCTCTCTTCATCACCATGACAGAATGTGATGAACAACTTAAAGTGGAGAAGATTTATTTTTACTTATAGTTTCA
Source organism: Rattus rattus (assembly GCF_011064425.1). Lineage (NCBI taxonomy): Eukaryota > Metazoa > Chordata > Mammalia > Rodentia > Muridae > Rattus > Rattus rattus. The sequence goes on from NC_046159.1 coordinate 159,197,065, forward strand.
GAGGTTTCAATTCATTATTAATGGGAGTATATTGCAGATTAAAAACTCACTCTATGCCAGACAGGAAACAGAATGATAGAAGTAATTGTCTTTCTTTTCTCGTTTTACTATATCTAGGCCCCAGTCTAAAAGATGGTACAACCCTAGTTTAATGAAGAGTCTGTTCCCCACTGTCACTATCCCTTTAGAAGAGCCCTCATTGACACACCTAAAATTGTACTCTACTAATCTCTTTCTAGTTAAGCTGGAAGTCAAGACCAACTATCATAATCTTCCAATAAACCAAGAGTAACCCACTCTTGGGCATTTCAGTGATTCACTACACTCACTCCTAGTTATATTATGGAAAAATATTCTCCTGTATCACTATCAGAACTTCGTAAATGCATAGATAGTAAGGTAGGAAGAACTCTCAAAACAAAGAAAAATGTATTGCACATTTCTTGCAGAGTAGTAAAACTAAAGCTTTCTCATAGTAATATTCAGTATCATGAACAGCATTTTTTGAAATGTTTGAAATAATGAAAAATTGTGACTATCCAAATTAATGAGAAATTAAATGGTGAAAGGGAAGGTGTTCAAGTATTTTCACTATAGAACACAGTGCAACTATGTTCCTTATATGTCATATGATAATAAACATCATATATTTATATAATAATATGCTATGAATAACTATACTAGCAGAATTCCTACTAAAAGGAAAAGAAATGTAGAAGGCATTACCAGATATTAATTTATTTGTGACAGTTACATTAATTTAAAGATATAACTTATAGGACTTTAAATATAATATAATGCTATGATATACATTTTTATTTTATTGGTTATTTTATTTATTTTCATTTCAAATGTTATCCCCCTTCCCAGTTAAACCCCTATCACCTCCCACATCCTCAAGTTTCTATAAAGGTGATCCCCACATACCCAGCCCCTACTGCCTCAGCACCCTAGCATTCCCCTACACTGCGTCCTCAAGCCTTCACAGGACCAAGGGGCTCCCTTCCCACTGATGCCAGATAAGGCCATCCTCTGCTACATGTGCAGCAGGAGCCACGGGTCCCTCCATGTGTACTCTTTTGTTGGTGGTTTAGTCCCTGTGAGCTCTGAGGGGTGTGGCTGATTGATATTGTTGTTATAATGCGACCATGGCAACATGATTCTTCAGGTTTCATTACTATTGCTGAACAGGTCAATTGTATTACAAAACAACATCAAAGTGAAAGGGCATCTGTGTGGGAAGGTCACTGCAGCAGGAACTAGTCACATACATCCCCAGTCAAGAACAGAGAAATGAATAGACACACGCTGCCTTGCTTCTTTGTGCTCAGCTCTCTCCAGTCATAAAGTTCTGGAACCCCTGCCTAGGATACAATACCACCCACAGGGCACTGTGACCTCACACATCAATTAACTTAAGTTCCCCATAGACAGTCCCACCGAACAATCCAAGGTAGACAATCTCTCATTGAGTCTCTTTGACAGTGGTCTGAGTTATATGGGCTGATAAAAGGAAGAAGCTTACTCCAGAATGTAACTAAGGTTCTGAGGCAGCATGGAAGAACGGTTTTGATGAACTGAACCTTGAACAGCAGCACCGAAGCATATTTATTGATTCTTACACAAAAGTTATTTTTTGGATAAAACAAGTTCCTCATACCAAAAACCCTAATCTAATCTATAGGATTGGTGAAGGAAAACATCACACGAATACCTCTTTAGTCCTTATTGTGACTGCAGTACTCAGTAATGCATGATATTCCAAGTATACCAGGACCATTTTGTTAGCAAAAACATGAAAAAGTTGTAAAACTTCTTCAGAAAACCAACTCTCTGAATAACAGAAAACAATTGCTGTTTTTAGGATGATTTCTTCAAGGTCAAAGAACTTCTACAAAAGAACCATTTATTCTGATGAATGCCCTAGGGACAGTGAAAAACAACTATTCATTCTAATGTTTGGGCTAGAAATAATGATTCTACTAGAATTGAACTGCAACTCTCTTTCTAGGTGATTCTACAATAAAAGTGAACCATCACACTGACATAAGTATTTTAATATCCACATATACATAAAACATATGTATATAAACAATACAAAAGAAGCATACCAATTTTGCTGGAGATGCCCTTTATAAGGGGATGACTAGGCATGTTTCTATATTGCATGTTACTTTATTATCTGTGACTTTGAATTATTTTATCATTAGAATGCAAAATATTGAAAAATAAATTTCATGCTATGATTATTTCTAATAGACAAGACATAGTTAGTATTTCATTTGGCTTTGGGAGAATGTTAATGAAGGCTCTCTTTAATTTGACCTCAGGGGTTCCATTAAAGACTTCACACTTTTCTTACAGAGCATTAGCATAGTAAATATGTACATGCTGCAAGGCAAAATGGATAATTTCTATTATGAAACAATTATATTGTTCTTTTTTAATACATTGCATAAATTACTTCTCATCCCTCACAGCCATCTCAGTGAAGTAGTAGTTCATAAAATACCCTTAACTTTACAGAGACTCCGATGATCAGACTTTGAGCCCAAGAAGTCTGGCTATAGGACTACTTTTGAACCCTTCTCTCTATCTCCCCTATATCTTGAACCTTTTGTGGTATTTACTAACTTTAGAACAGCTGTGTATATTCAAAATTAAATCAATTTTATACAGTCACATGTGCCCTTTAACATATGCAGCTAGACTCGGAATTCTAGAAGTCATGCATGCTGCTGCTATTTTACTCACTGTACCCTTGTGGATAGACTCAAACACACCTTGCCAATTGTTCTGTTGGTGATTTTTCATTTTGTTGATTTTCTAGTAGCCATGCTTCATTCAAAGTGGCGATAAGTACTACTTGACTTATTCTTTTGTTGCAGAACATGAGTATTGGTCTCTTTCCCAGTTCAATTCTCTTACTGTGATTGAGAGGTTACTGCTAGTCTTGACTTAAAATATGATACATGATAATAATATAAATCAAATCCATAAAATTCACAAATTCTGGAAAAGACAAATCTTTCAGGTTTCAGGGATGGGTTGTGATAAAGACATTCTTTTCAGGAATGATAACACTAGGATCTCATTTCCTGTACATTGTACAGCTGTGGATCTCTATGTTAATTATATAGAGCAAGAAGAAGTTTCTCTGATAAGGATTGAGTTATACCCAGTGATCAATGGAAGAATCATATGGCATTGGGAGTCGATTAATGCTATGTTACTGTAGCAAAATAACAGCAGAATATATTCCCCAAAGATCAAGACCAATTGAGTTTCGTGTTCTTGGCCTCACTAACAGTGTAAAATAAAGGTTCCACCTCATGGAGTTAGACTTACATCTAATTTTAAAAGCGATTATTCATTCCAGTAATGGTTGCACCATATTGCAGCTATGGTCATAGTTTGCAAAAACTCATTACTGTAGCTGAAAAGGTTAGTATCTTGGAAATATTGCTACATGTATAGCACCTTCTAGTACTTTGAATACCACCAGTTAGGATAATTGCAACTATATTACTTCACTCATGATGTTATTTTCTAGTTCCATCCATTCGCCTAAGAATTTCTTGAAGTCATTGATTTTAATAGCTGAGTAGTATTCAATTGTGTAAATATACTACATTTACTGTATCCATTACTCTGTTGAAAGCCATCTAGGTTGTTTCCAGCTTCCGGCTATTATAAATAAGGCTGCTATGAACAGAGTGAATCATCTTTAGGGTATAATACCAAGAGTTGAATATCTGGGTCTTTAAGTAGATCTGTTTCCAATTTTCTGAAGACCTTGAAATTGATCTCCAGAGTGATTGTATCACCTTGCAATCCCACTAACAATGGAGAAGTGTTACTTTTTCTCCATATTCTCATTAGCACAGTTAAACCAGTATCATTCATTGAAAATGTTGTCTTTTATCCATTCGATGGTTTTAGCTCCTTTGTCAAAGATCAAGTGACCATAGGTGTGTAGGTTCATTTTTGGGTCCTCAATTCTATTCCATTAATATACATATCTGTCTCTGTACCAATAAAATGAGGTTTTTTTTCATTATTGCTCTATAGTATACCTTGAGGTCAGGTATAGTGATTCCTGCAGAAGTTCTTTTATTGTTAAGAATGGTTTTTGCTATCCTGGGTTGTTTTTTATTCCAGATGAATTTGAGAATTGCTACTTCTATCTCTGCAAACAAATGAGTTGAATTTTTGATGGGTATTGCACTGAATCTGTAGATTGCTTTTGGCAAGACAGAATTTTTAACTATATTTTTATTACATCTATTTTTATAAATCCTGACAATCCATGAACCTGGGAGATCTTTCAATCTTCTGTGATTTTCTTTGATTTCTTTCTTCAGAGACTTGAAGTTCTTTTCATGAAGATCTTTCACTTTCTTGTTTAGAGTCACACTATTATATTTTGTATTATTCGTGACTATTGTGGTTGTGTAATTTCTCTAATTTCTTTTTCAACCCGTTTATTCTTTGAGTAGAGGAAGGCTACTGATTTGTTTGAATTAATTTTATATCCAGCCACTTTGCTGAAGTTGTTTATCAAATTTTGGAGTTCTCTGGTGGAATTTTTGGGGTCACTTAAGTATACTATTATATCATCTGCATATAGTGATATTTCTATTTCTTCCTTTTCAATTTGTATCACTTTGACCTCCTTTTGCTGTCTAATTGCTTTGGTTAGGACTTGAAGTACTATACTGAATAAGTAGGGGAAGAGTTGGCAGCCTTGTCTAGTCCCTGATTTTAGTGGGATTGCTTCAAGTTTCTCTCCATGTAGTTGATGTTGGCTACTGTTTGGCTGTATATCATTTTTATTATAGATATAGGCATTGATCATTCCAAGATGTTTATGATGAAGGATTATTGAATTTTACCAAAAGTTTTCTTAGCCTCTAATGAGATGATCGTGTGTTTTTTTTCTTTGAGAATGTTTATATAGTGGATTATGTAGATAGGTTTCCATATATTGAACCATCCCTGCATCCCTGGAATGAAGCCTATTTTATTATGATGAATGATCATATTGATATATTCTTGGATTCAGTTTACAAGAATTTTGTTGAGTATTTTTGCATCAATATTCATGAGAGAAATTAATATGGAGTTCTCTTTCTTTGTTAGGTCTTTTTCTTGATTAGGTATAAGCATAATTGGCTTCAAAGAATGAATTAGGTAATGTTATTTTATGGAATGATTTGAAGAGTATTGGTATTAGGTCTTCTTTGAAGGTCTGATAGAATTCTACATTAAACCCATTTGGTCCTGGGTTTTTTTGTTTGTTTGGGAGACTTTTAATGACTGCTTTTAATTCTTTAGGGGTTGGGGGACTGTTTAGATGGGTTATCTGATCCTGATTTAACTTTGGTACCTAGTATTTGTCTAGAAAATTGTCCATTTCATCTACACTTTCCAGTTTTGTTGAGTATAGACTTTTGTAGTAGGATCTGATGATTTTTTTTAATTTCCTCAATTTCTGTTGTATGCCTGCCATTTCATTTCTGATCATGTTAATTTGGATGCTGTCTCTATGCCCTCTGGTTACTGTCAGGTTTTATCTATCTTGTTGAATTTCTCAAAAAGCCAGCTTCTTGCTTCCTTGATTCTTTGTATAGTTTTGTTTCTACTTGGTTGAATTAAACCCTGAGTTTAATTACTTACTGTTGTTTACTCCTCTTGGGTATATTGACTTCTTTTTGTTCTAGATCTTTCAGCTGTGCTGTCAAGCTGCTAGTGTATGCAGTTACTTTTTGCAGGCACTCAGAGCTATAAGGTTTCCTCTTAAAATTATTTTCACTGTGTCCCATTGCTTTTGCTGTGTTGTGCTTCAATCTCATTAAAATCTAAAATGTCATTAATTTCTTTATTTCTTCCTTGACCAAGTTATCATTGAGTAGAGCATATTCAACTTCATGTGTATATGGGCTTTCTTTAGTGTTGTTGAAGACAACCCTTAGGCTGTGGTGATCTGATAGGATGCATGGATTTATTTCTATCTTTTTTAATCTCTCAAGGCCTGTTTTGTGACCAATTATATAGTCAACTTTTGACAAGGTACCATGAGGTGCTGAAAAGAAGGTATATTCTTTTGTTTTAGGATGAAATGTTCTATAGATATCTTTTAAATCCCTTTAGTTCACAATGGAAACTTTTTTTAGTTCCACTCTGTCTCTGTTTAGTTTCTCTTTCCATGATCTGTCTATTGATGAAAGTGGAGTGTTGAAGTCACCCACTATTATTGTGTGAGGTGCAATGTGTGCTTTGAGATTTAGTAGGGTTTCTTTTATGATTGTGAGTGCCCTTGCATTTGGAGCATGTATGTTCATAAATGAGTTTATCTTGGTAAATTTTTCCTTAGAGGAATATGAAGTGTCCTTTCTTATCTTTTTCAATAACTTCAGGTTGAAAGCAAATTTTATTTGATATTAAAATGGCTACTCCAGTTTGTTTCTTTGGACCATTTTTCTTGGAAAATTGTTTTCCAGGCTTGTACTCTGAGGTAGCATCTGTGTTTGTCAATGAGGTGTATTTTCTGTATGCAGCAAAATGCTGGATCCTTTTTCTATATCTACTCTATTAGTCTATCTCTTTTTATTGAGTAATTGACTCCATTATTGTTGTGTCTGTTATTTTTGTTGTTAGAGATGGAATTACGTTTGTGTGGCTCTCTTGTTTTGGATTTGTTGCAAAGAGATTACTTTCTTGCCTTTTCTATTGTGTAGCTTCCCTTCTAATGGTAGAACTTTCCATCTATTATCCTTCGTAGGGCTGAAGTTGTGGGAAGATATTGTGTAAATTTGGTTTTCTAATGGAATATTTTGTTTTCTCCATCTTTGGTAATTGAGAGTTTTGCTGAGTATAGTAGCCTGGGCTGACAATTGTGTTCTTGTCTGTATGACATCTGGCTGAAATCTTCTCTCTTTCAGAGTCTCTGGTGAGAAGTCTGGAATAATTCTGATAGGTCTGCCTTTATATGTTATTTGACCTTTTTCCCTTACTGCTTTTAATATTCTTTGTTTTAACATTTTGTGTTAATGTTTTCATTATTATGCAAAAGAAGGAGTTTCTTTTTGGTCCAGTCTATTTGGAGTTCTGTAGGCTTTTTGTATGTTCACAGGTATCATTTTCTTTACATTAGGACTTTTTTTCTATAATTTTGTGAAAGATATTTACTGGTCCTTTAAGTTGGGAATCTTTACTCTCTTCTATACCTATTATCTAGGTTTGATCTTCTCATTGTGTCCTGAGTTTTCTGGGTCAAAATTTTTTGAATTTTGCATTTTCTTTGACAGTTGTGTAAATGTTCTCTATTGTATCTTCTGTACCGGAGATTCTTTCTTCTATATCTTGTATTCTGTTGATCATACTTGCATCTATGATTCCTGATCTCTTTCCTAGGTTTTCTATCTCTGGGGTTGTTCCACTTTGTGATTTCTTCATTGTTTCTATTTTTATTTTTATATCCTAGAGGGTTTTGTTCAATTCCTTCACCTGTCTGGTTGTGTTTTCGTGTAATTCTTTAAGGGGTTTTTTGTGTTTCCTCTTTAAGAACTTCTACTGTTTACCTATGTTCTCCTTTATTTCTTTAAGGGAGTTATTTATGTCCTTCCTAAAGTCTTCTATCATCATCATGAGTTGTGATTTTAAATCTGAATCTACTTTTCCAGTGTGATGGGTTTACAGTACTTGCTGTAGTGGGATAACTGTATTCTGTTGTTGCCAAGTAGCCTTTGTTTCACTTGCTTGTGTTCTTGTGCTTGTCTCTTGCCATCTGTTTATCTCTAGTGCCACCTGCCCTTGCTATCTCTAACAGGAGCCTGTCCCTCCTGTGATGGTGGTTGTGTCAGAACTCCTCAGAATCTTGCTGTTTCTATGATCCTGTGATTCTGGGATCCTGTAATCCTAAATTCCTGGGTATGTCAGAGCTCCTGAGAGTCAAACTCCTTCTGGGATCCCCAAATCCTGATGCGACCAAGCTCCTGAGATCCTGTTGTGTCAGAGCTCCTAAGAGGTAAGCTTTCTCTAGGTGTTGCAGGGGTGGGTGGGAAGCCAGAGTCCTGTGTTTGCTCTGGGTATGGGTGCAAGCTGGAAGAAACCCATGCCTCTGGCTGGGTGGTAGTTTGTGTTTCCCTGTTTCCTATGGTGGTCCCAGTTATGCTGGGCATTGAGAAAGATGTTGTGGCCTCAACTCTGATCCTAAGTGTGTCAGAGCTCCAGTGTTCCTAGGTGTGTCCGATCTCCTGGGAATCCAGTTTCCTCTGTGATTCTGAGCATTTCAGAGCACCTGGTAGTCGGGTTTCCTCTAGGTGTTGTAGAAATGGGTGCATTGCTAGTACCCCAAGTCTGCTCAGGTCACAGTTTCAGACTGGAAGGAACCTGTGCCGCTGGCCATGTGACAGTTTCTATGTCCCTGGATCTTGAGGATCCCAGTTAATCTGGGTGTTGGGGCAGTTGTTGTAATCCATGCTTACTGATTTTTTTATATTGATTTATATACTTTGCCATGTGTGAGGCCAAATGATCATGCTAGATAGTCTTTTTACATATCTTTCAGTTTAGTTTAAAAGTATTTTATTAAGAAGATTTACATTTATATTGATAGGCGATATTGGTTATAATTTTCTCTATTTTGTGTCTTTGTGAGGTTTTGTTATCCAGATAGTGCTGGCTTCATAACAAAAACTTGGAACTATACTTTTAGTTTGTATTTTGCAAAATAGTTTGAGTATTGGCACTAGTTCTTCATTAAAGATCTGGTAGGATTCTGGACTGAATTATTTAGGCACCAGAAGTTTTCTAGTAAAAAGACTTTTGATGATCTCAGTTTACTAGGAGTATGAGTCTCTTTAAATTACTTATTTTCTCCTAATTTAATTCTAATTCAGTAAGTCATATATATCAGAAGATTAACTTGTTTCTTTTATGCTTTCCAGGTTTGTGGAAATCTCTGAATCTCCAGATTTAAGAAGAGATAAGAAGGGTTATTAATATACTTCAGTTGAGTTAAAACCTAATAAATGTCCCACCTCCCTGAAAGAAACCCTAAGTTTTATAAATTAAAGAAAATTATTTAATATAGAAGACACATTCATCACAACCTGAGAATTCTTTATGACTGATACCAAATATTATAATTTACATAGAGGAATATCTGGAAACACACAGGGTTATTTATTTTGTTCTGGCCTTAAGTATTCCAAGCACAAATCATATGTATGACACAGAGTTGGTTCAGCAATTAACAATTGCTGAATAATTTAACTAACTCAATGCTAATATATTTAGTCTATATTCCAGGACTGCTGTTGGAATGATTTGACATTTGACTTTTAAGAAATCTCTCAATCAATCTTTGATCTTGCTCTGTCCTCATACACAGCACATGTATGGAATTCTCCAAGAACAAATGAAACAAAAGTTAATAGAACTGGGCAAAGTCAGTGAAGATAAATTTCTCAAAAAAAAAAAAAAAAGCAAAATGGCTAACATATGTATTTAAAGTGTTCAACATCCTTTGTTATCAGAAAAATGCTAATTAAAACTACTTTGCAAATGGGACAAAACAGCTGCCCACAGATTAGGAGAAGATCTATACTAACCCTACATCCAATAAAGGGCTAATATCCAAACTTTACAAATATCTCAAGGAATTAGACTCCAGAGAACCAAACAACCCTATTAAAAATAGTGTGGAGCTGAACAGAGAATTCTCAACTGAGGAATTTCACATGGCTGAGAAGTACTTAAGGAAAATGTTTAACATCCTTAGTCCTCAGGGAAATGCAATTCAAAATGACCCTGACATTCCACCTCACACCAGTGAGAATGGCTAAGATCAAAAACTCAGGTGACAGCAGATGCTGGCAAGGATGTGAAGAAAGAACACTCCTCCATTGCTGGTGGGATTGCAATCTGGCACAACCACTTTAGAAATCAGTCTGATTGTTCCTCAGAAAATTGGACATTGAACTACCTGAGGACTCAGCTATGCCACTCCTGGGCATATACCGAAAAGATGTTCCAACATATAACAAGGACACATGCTCCACTATGTTCATAGCAGCCTTATTTATAACAGCCAGAAGCTGGAAAGAACCCAGATGTCCTTCAACAGAGGAGTGGACACAGAAATATGGTACATTTACACAACTGAGTACTTAAAAACAATGACTTCATTAAATTCATAGGCAAATGAATAGAACTAGAAAATATCCTGAGTGAGGTAACACAGTTACAAAAGAACACACATGATATGTACTCACTGATAAGTAGATAGGAAAAAAGCTCAGAGAGCTTTAATTATGGTATAATTTACAGACTATGAAGGTCAAGAAAAAGAAAAACCAAAGTGAGGGTGCCTCAGTCCTACTTAAAAGGGGGAACAAAATGACCATGAAATGCTCAGGGTGGGGGGGACTTTGTAGGAAGAGAAGAGGGGGAGAGGGAAAAAAGTGGGACAGGATTAGGTGTGGGAGGAGACAGGAGAGATGTACAGAGGATCAAAAAATTGAACAGAGATGTGTAGCAATGGGGGATGGTGAACTGGGGGTAGCCACCAGATAGTCCCAGATGCCAGAAAGGCAAGAAGTTTCCAGGACCCAACTGGGATGTCAATAGCTGAAATACTCAACAAAGGAGAGAGAGAACCTGTAGAGACCATATCCAGAGGTTAGGCATATCCCGGTTGAGGGGTGGGGTCATCTACCCTTCACAAAATTTTAACCAAGAATTTCTCCTGTCGAAAGGAAGTACAGGGACAAAGAGTCGAGAAGAGACTGAAGAACAGGCCATCCAGAGACTGACCTACCTGGGGATCTGTCCCATATGCAGTCACCAAACCCAGATTCCAATAAGTGCTTGCTGATAGGAGCCTAATACGGATGTCTCCTGAGAGGTTTTGTCAGGGCCTTATCAATACAGATGTGGATGCTTACAGCCAACCATTTGTTGGCTGAGCATGGGAACCCCAGTGGAGGAGTTACTGAAAGGACTGAAGGAGCTGAAAGGTTTTGCATCCCCGTAGGAAAAACAATAATTTCAACCAACCAGTCACCCCAGAGTTCCCAGGGACTAAACCACAAACTGAAGGAAACACATGGACCGACCCATGGCATCAGCTGCATATGTAGCAGAGGATGACCTTATATCTAGCATCAATGGAAAGGGAAACCCTGGATCCTGCAAAAACTTGGTGCCCCACTGTAGGTGAATGATAGGGGGAGGTAGAGCAGGAGCAGATGTTTTGATGGGGAGCACCTCATAGAGGCAGGGCAAGGGGAAGTTAAATGGAGGGTTATCAGAGGGGAAACAAAGAAGGGTGTAACACTTTAAAAGTCAATTTACAAAATAACCAATAATAAAAGGGGAGAAAAAAGAAATTCTATCTCAGGGCAGTGGAAATGGCCAATATCTAAGTTCTAAAGTCTGTTGCTCACACTTGCAAATGAAGCACTTTAGCCACTGGGTCATGCCCACAGTCCTGTTTTAATGTTCACATTTAAGTTTCCATTCAGAACTCATTTTTAATACAATGTGAGACACAGATCATGTAGGCGATAACCTCAACACTGATGATTTGTTATAAATATATCTTCTTGCCCACTATACCTCTATCATCATATGGAATAAGATGCTATCATCTCCATCTTAATTTGTTTATAAATATTGTTTTACTAAGAGCACCTTTGAGTATCTTTTTTCTCATCAGGCTTTCCTACTTTCCTAAAACCACCATAATCTTTCTTTACACCCCCTCATAAAAGCCCATGTTCATTGATTAACAACTATCATGTTGACATAAGCCATCAACTGAGACCTTGAGAAAACACTTAGCTGTTTTCAAAATTGAGCCTCCTGTGTGAGAGTATTATTTGAAAGGCATTATGAAAATATCAAGAGCAATCAGGCCATCTTCAAAGAGGAAGGACACTGATGATTTACTCTCATGGGCTGATATATTGGGTTTAAACTAATTTCTAGTGACATAGGTTCCCACAAATACTACTAAGTAACTTTACAAAGATATTTTTCAAATGGAATAAAGAATTTTAAGAATTAGCTTTATTTAACATATGAAATTTAATTTTCCTGAAGGAAAACAAAAATAGTGTTAAGGATTATAAAGCTAAAGAAATATAAAATGCAGAGGTACCTGAGCCCTTCTACTCTTGTGCATACTAGTGAGGATATAAACCTCCTCTGTGGAGAGAGCCACATACCAACCCAGAAATAGTATAAGTGAGTGAAATCTACGAACAGACTACCTTCCCCATAGTCTCCTTGATGCAAGAATTATTTACTTCTTCCTTTGCTTGTCACAATCTAGCATTTATTAATCTTTCTCTTAAAAAAATATTTGAGGAAGGCTCTTAAGCCCCTGTTTGATGGAGTCCACTGAGTAAGTTATTTCCCTGGCATAGAATGAGAGCAGATCATATTAACAAGCTCAGTTTGTTTATGTTAATCTGTCTTGCTACAGTAGTCTTTCAGTTATGGATTTATGAGCAACATAAAGAAAGTGTAAATACTTCTCCACTTGTCCTTCCATTTTTGTGACATATTTATCATAGGAAAGTGGATAAATGCAGTTCATATATTTTAAAAATCCACCTGGAATATTTTCTTAAACTAAGAGCTGGGATTCCTGAACACTAATTTTCTTGAGGACAGAACTCACAATATTTTAACTGTACCTTATGCTTGGCCCCAGTAATCAAAATAAATGACTGCTAACAAATGATTTATAGCACAATAAAGTTGGTTCTCATTGAGTTTTTCTGCTGTGTGCAGTTTTGGACTTGGGTTTTATTTGGTGACCTGTAGTTTATCCCATTTGTGTGATTTCATAAGCAAAGGGATTTGTTTGGGACTGAAATAGAATAGAGTTGTCAGAGAAGCACTGGGGAAAGATGAGGTGGCAGGGCTGGATAAGGTGAGGGTGGCATAAATAAATAATCTTAAAACCAGTTACACAGCAGAGGTAATACATTTAAAAAGCAACAATAATAGAACAGCAATACATAACAAAAATTAATAAAACTTGTTCAGTAATAATCAACAGTCTCAACTCCCCATAAAAAATAAAAAGACAAAAACTAACAGCTTGGATAAGAAAGTTAAATCTACCTACTATTGTTCCAGAATACAAACCCTGCTAAAAAAAAAAAAAAAATCACATGTTAGCCCTAACATAATGTAGTAGGATTTCTATTGTTGTGAAGAGATACCATGACCACAGCAACTCTTACAAAGGAAAAGGGGATGGCTTACAGTTCAGAGATGTAGTCTATTATGGTCATGACAGGAAGCCTGGTTAAAACACAGGTCAACATGGTGCTGATGACTAAGAATTCTACATCTGAATCAGGAGGCAGTAGGAAGAGAGCATAAACCACTGGTACCAGATTGTGTTTCTGAATCTTAAAGCCTACACCTACTAGTGTTACACATCCACCCTCAAGGCCACATATACTCCAAGAAAGTCACTTATCCTAATCCTTTCAAATAATGCCACTCCATATAGGCATGCTGATGCCATTTTTATTTTAAAAAAATCCACACTGAGTAGTGGCATGTGATTTCAATATCCCACTTTCAACAGATAAAATATCCAGACAAAAACTATACAGAGAAACTCTGATATTAAATAATATTATAAATCAAAAGAACCTAGTAAACATATTAAGGTCACTTAACCCAAGAACTAAAGAATTCACTTTATGTTCAGCCAATAAACATTTCTCCAAAGTTAATTAAATATTGGAACAAAACCTATCTTAACAAATCTAAAAAAATAGAAATCTTCTATATCTTGTCTTATCATTGTACATTAAAGCTGGATATGAAGAATAAGAAAGGAAGAAAGTATACAAACTAATGGAATCTAAACAACTCACTACTGAATGAAAACTATGACAAGACAGAAATCAAGCAGAATATGGAATGCACACGCACACACACACACACACACACACACACACACAAATACACATGGTGACCTTCTAATATACAGTGACAAATATACTGGGAAAGGCATTGGAACAATACCTTTCTCAATAGCCTCAGAAAATAATTCTTCATGAAAATTCCAACAGAATTCTTTACTAAAATTTTTAAAACTAAATTTTAAACTTCGTATGAAAACACACACACACACACACACACACACACACACACACACATATCCCAGGATAACTAAACCAATCCTGAATAAAAGTACTGTTGGAGATAACATGATTTCTGATTTTAGGTTATAATAAAGAGATACGAAATAGAATTGAAACCCAGGTACAACTGCACACACCTATGTGCAACATATTCTAAAGAAGAAAGAGAAAGAGGAAGAATAAGAGAAGCAATGAAGAGAGAAAAAGAATGAGGAGGAGCATGAAGAGGAGGAAGAGAAGAACGGGGGAAAAATAAGAGGAAGAAGGAGAGGAGGAGGAAAAGAGGACAATGAGGAAGACAACAACATACTAAAAAAGCTAGTATCTTCAAGAAATGGTGGTTGGTGATTAATCTGGAAAGCTTCATGCAGAAGATAAAAATAGATCATTAATGATTGCTTCAAATGGATTGAGGACCTCAAAGTAAAACAAGCATCTGATAGAAGAGAAAGTGAAATAGTTGAACGCACTGGCAAAAGACAATACTTTCTGAGCAGAAACCCGAGGGCATAGGCATTAAGACCAATAGTTAATAAATGGAACCTCAAGAAGCTATATAGCAAAGAACACCATAATTTGAGCAAAGAGGTAGCCTACAGAATGAGATTTAGAAAAGGAAAAAAATTTTATCAGCTATACAAACTGACAGTTAATATCCAGAAAATACAATGAATAAAAAACAATAATAAGTGAATGTCAAGAAAACAAATAACTCAATTAAATAAAAAATTGGGTTCAGAATTAAACAAAAAGTTCCCAAGAATAAAATACAAAAGACTGATAAATCCCTTAAAAATAATCAACATCCTTAGCCTTAATAAGGAGATTGCAAATTTTCAAAGTAGTATAAGATTACATTTTTCTCCAGTCAAGGCCAAGATTAATAGTAGTAATCGTCATCGTCATAGTCATAGCAAAAATAATAATGACATCATGTGCTGCTGGAGATTCAAGGAAAGGGGGACATTTATTCAATGCTGATGGACATGCAAACTAGTGTAAGTCTCTATTGAAATCATTGTGGTGGTTCTTCAAAATGCTTAAAATAGATCTAAGACAAGATACAACTGTACTGTCCTTGGGCATATAACCAAAGAACTCTATATACTACTTGAGAGATATTTACTCACCCATGTTCATTGTTGCTCTATTTATAAGAGCCAGAAACTGTAAACAGCCCAGATGTTCATCAACTGATGAATGGAAAAAATTTGTTAATTTTCCCAGTGGAATTTTATTTAGCTGTTAAGAAAAGTGAGATTTTTCTTGTTATTGGGTGGTGCTAAAAACAATCATCCTAAGTTTGGTAACCTAAACCCAGGAATACAAACATTGAATATTTTCTCTTATACATGAATGTTAGCTTTCAAGTTAGATGTATGTATATGTGTTTCATTTAGAATATTCAGTCTAGATTGCTGCTAATGGACCAGAAGAGAAGATGATCTTCCATGAAGAAGAAATAGAGTATAGTGTTATAAATGGATAAAAGGAAAATTGTAGCAGCAAGATTAAGTGGAGTGGTAGGTGGGGTACAAAGTAGAATAGGGAATGTGGGAATGGATAGAAAAACTACAGGACTTCTGAAAAGCCCTATAGAAAACGACTATTATAGAGTTTAAATGGAGTTACCATATAATAGGGAAGAAAGTATCCCAATAAGACAACATATACTACCAAATAAAATCTACAGTACTAACAGTGGGTTATATAATTTTGAGTCAATGAACGAAGGAATCCCATACATCCCCTAAATGTTATAAGTTATTGCCAATTGTGTTGGTTAACCTCCAGAACATGATGGTAAGGCCCTAATGCCAAAGACACCACACACTTTTTTAAGCCAAATATGGAGAAACTGAGCTGATCCTCAAGTAGGAAGAGGAAACATGAAATTATCAATTCTGTGACCTACAACAGCCATCCAGCCTCAATATGTACCCACTGGTGCAAAAATGGCAAAATGTTCAGGGAGTAACCAACTCATTCCTTTTCTTTCATTTAAGGCCCTCTAAGAAGGAATCCATAACTGTTGCTGTCAATAAGGCAAATAACCTAAGACAGATAGGTCATGGTCCTAGGGGTAAATCAACTACTATTATTCTGCTAACTGAACATAATAATAAAATGAATCTAAATAACATTAGTAATAGTCCCATAAATCAGTGCATGGATTAACCTTCATTAGAGAATCTTCTTCACACAGTAAATAGTAATTAACACAGAGAATGACAACTAGAAAAATGTGCAGAAAGTCATCGACTTTAAAGCATTCAACCCTAAGTAGAATGTCTTTAATACACACCCTCACCCAAGGCTTAGGTATCAATACCAAAGAGTAGACAAAAAGTTTGAAAGGTCCCATGGTGGAGGAAAACTCTAACAAAACCATGTATCTTACACACAACAGGCCTGATGGGCTCCAGGAGATTGATAGAACACACACATCATTTTTACAAGTTCAAGTCAGACAAAGTCCCAGAATGGAGACGGGAACTTGAGCACTTCTAAACAAGAAGATATGTTTAGATGATAGCTACTGGAAGATAGAAAATCATTTTTCTTCAATGAAGTCACACTAATTATGTCAACCATAAGGCAGGCTTCATGCTTAGAAGTCATTTTCCAACATGAAAAATTTCCGGTTTTGATTTTTATTGTGTGTGTAAGAATATATGTTTGTTTGTTCACTTTGTATTGATTTTTTAAGAGAAAAAAACTAACATGAAATTTGGAAGGTAGGAAGAGAATGGACGGTCTGAGAGGAGTTGAAGGAAAAAGAAGAAAATAATCAAAGTATCTTATATGAAAAAATAAAAAAGCTTAAATTTCTTAATATGTTTGTTAACTTTTTATATGCATCATTTCACCAAACACATTTTATAATATGAACTGAATTTAGTTTTGCCTATTCATATTCGATACTTCTGCCACTAAGCATAATATTATCTTCACTCCTCCAAAATGTATGTACAATTTCCTCTCGAACAATTTATTCTATTAACCAAAACGGGCAGAAGATAATGATCCTGTGATTGTGAAAATAATTATCTACTTTCAAATCCTTTCATGTGGCAAAATATTAATAGTTCAGTTGCTCCCTACATCCACTGAAGACTACAAGAAAAGAAACCCTAACTGAGGGCGGAGAGGTGATTGATTACACTGAAGAGTAAGTGGGCCGGACTATACCCAAAACCTGATCTTAGAGGAAAGACGCACAGAATTAATGAAAACATTAAATCCCTACTGTGTGTTGGCTACAAAAGTTAAGAAAGAAAACAGTATGTCAGAGAAAAGGTGCTTCCCTCACACCAGTTCTTGGAGTGAGGCATGTGGACCTTGAGTTTGATGCATAGAACTGATTTTCATTTATATATTTAATAAAGCCATGTGTTTGGTGTCTTTGTTTTCCTTTTTGAAATGAAGGTAAAGTTCATTGTTATCTGTGCTGGTTAGTCTTATGTCAACTTGATACTCAAATTAGAATTATCTCTCTGAAAGGAAGGAACCTTACTTGAAAAAAAAATGCCTCTTCAAGATCCATCTGTAAGGCATTTTCTTAATTAGCGATTGATGCAGGATGGCCTAAATCACTGTGTGCTACCATCTTTGGGATGGTTGTTCTGGTTTCTATAAGAAAGCAGGCTAACCAAACCAAGAGGAGAAAGCCAGAAAGTAACACCCCTCCATGGCTTGGGCATCAGATCCTGCCTTATCTGAGTTCCTATCCAGAGATTTGAACTCATCCTAAAAGTGATGAGCAGCAACAAGAAAGTAAAAGCCAGATAAGCCCTTTCCCTTCCAACTTGCTTTTTGTTCATAGTTTTCACTGAAGCAATAGAAACTCTAAAACATCACCCTCCCTAGCATAATCAATTTCATTCATGTGGTCTATTACTAGGGGTTCTAGAGTAAATGAATTTATAGAATGAATTTCTCTATATAAAGAACATTTGTTAGAATGATTTATAGGCTGCAGTCCAGCTAAGCCAATGATGACTGCCAACTAACAGATGGTATCGGTTCATGAGCTTAGATATCTCATCTGACCTTTGGTGTATGCCAGAATGTCAGAGAAGTAGGCTTTTGTGCCAGTGAAGGAATGAACTTGCTAGCAAGGGAAGAGCAAGCAAGCAAGCAAGTAAGAACAAAAGGTTCACTCTTCTATGTCCTTATAGAGGATTCCAACAGAAGCTATAGTTCAGATTACAGGTGGGTTTTCTCAACTTAAAAGATCTGGATTAAAAGCGAGTCTTCCTACCTCAAAGATCCAGAACAGAAGTTGATCTTGGTAATTCAAAGTAAGCAAAATTCCCTCTCAGGTGTGCCTTCATTTGGGTATTTTTGTTAATTCCATATATATTCAAGTTGACAACCAAAGTAG
Source organism: Rattus rattus (assembly GCF_011064425.1). Classification (NCBI taxonomy): domain Eukaryota; kingdom Metazoa; phylum Chordata; class Mammalia; order Rodentia; family Muridae; genus Rattus; species Rattus rattus. The sequence continues at coordinate 159,215,635 of NC_046159.1, forward strand.
CCATGATAAATCTTTCTTCTTGTCAATTTGACACACAATCATATCTCCATATGTACTCAACAATTTCTAAATGAAAATAATAACCAAGTCATAAAAACACCTAAATATAGTATAATTATACTATATATAATCTCAAATGTATTACATAGTTAAACAAGTTACAATTATATCTAACTGTGTCTCATACAACCTCAAGCACATTATAAATTTGGAATAAGTGAAATATTCTCTGAAAAACATTACTTTATATAACCATTGATAATAGCTTAATTGATGTTATATCACATGATAAAGAAATTGAGGAAAGAAAACACCAATACCTTAACAATATATGACAGAAACACGTTAATTACAACCAAACCCTCTTTTCTGGTTTCATCGTCTTAGTTGGTCTTTATAATTACCTTCCTCTACTGCCTAATTTACATTTCCTGGACTTCAGCAAATCTTGGCTCTTTTCCTGGAGAAGTGACCTATACCTCCATTCCTGAAAGGACAGGTCTATGCCCTTTGTCATCCAGCTTGGATTAAGTTGTAGATTCCCATTGACTTTAGCCACAGGACATATTAACACCAAGAGATGCCATAAAGGATCTTTTGCTCTCCAGACAGAGTCTTTCTTACCATTGTGGAGAAGCAATCCAATTTCTCCATGGAATTCTGGATCCCTACTAGCACTGTTATTCCTTTTTTAGCCTGTTATTGGAAGTGGTGGGAGTATGGGGGTGTCAGAACTTCCAGTAGAGTGGAATGTTCATTAAGGCTCCTAAAAGGAGCACACCTTCTGAAACCAAAATTCTAGCCAACGGAATGTAAGACTACAGGAACAGGAAGCAAAAATTTTCCCGAACCTCACTGATCCCGGCCCACAACTCCCTGCTGCCAAACCCCATGGGAGAAAAAGCTCACCCCCCAGACAAGTGGGCACTCCTGAGACTGCAGGGCAGGAGGGGGACCTCAGTACGACAACTCTCTGCACTCTTCCATCTGGGAAGGAGAGCTGACCTTCAGAGGAAATGCCTAGTCTCTGCCATCTAGAGGCCCCATCAGGGCCCCCCTGTGCACAGGAGTCCTGAGCAAAGCCGGGGCAGGCCTTCTGGTTGCCACCCTCACAGAGAGCTGAAACATGGCTCTGAGAAGCAACTCCAGGCTCAACACCAGAAGTAAAACCAACTTTTCTGCTCCAAGTGACCTGCCTGGTGGACTCAGGACACAGTCCCACAGGAACAGCTGAAGATCAGTAGTCAGGAAAGACTACACTCCCAAAAGCAGAACACTCTGTTCCCACAACTGGCAGAAAGAAAACAGGAAAACAGGTCTACAGCACTCCTGAAACACAGGCCTATAGGAAGCTCTAGCCACGGTCAGAAATAGCATAACAAGGTAACACCAGAGACAACCTGATGGCGAGAGGCAAGCACAGGAACCCAAGCAACAGAAACCAAGACTACATGGCATCATCGGAGCCCTCTTCTCCCACCAAAGCAATCACTGAATATCAAAACACACCAGAAAAGCAAGATCTAGATTTAAAATCACATTTGATCATGATGATAGAGAACTTCAAGAAAGACATGAAGAACTCCCTTAGAAAAATGCAGGAAAACATAAATAAACAAGTAAAAGCCTATAGAGAGGAATGCAAAAATCCCTGAAAGAATTCCAGGAAAACACAATCAAACTGGTGAAAAAATTAATTGTGGGAATAAAGCAATCAAAAAAACACATGGAAACAACCCTGGATATAGAAAACCAAAAGAAGAGACAAGGAGCTGTAGATACAAGCTTCACCAACAGAATACAAGAGATGGAAGAGAGAATCTCAGGAGCAGAAGATTCCATAGAAATCATTGACTCAACTGTCAAAGATAATGGAAAATGGAAAAAGCTACTGGACCAAAACATACAGGAAATCCAAGACTCAATGAGAAGATCAAACCTAAGGATAATAGGTATAGAAGACAGTGAAGGCTCCCATCTCATAGGACCAGTAAATATCTTCAACAAAATCATAGAAGAAAACATCCCTAACCAAAAGAAACAGATGCCCATAAAAATATAAGAAGCCTATAAAACTCCAAATAGATTGGACCAGAAAAGAAACTCCTCCTGTAACATAATAGTCAAAACATCAAATGCACAAAACAAAGAAAGAATATTAAAAGCAGTAAGGGAAAAAGGTCAAGTAACATATAAAGGCAGACCTATCAGAATTACACCAGACTTCTCGCCAGAAACTATGAAAGCCAGAAGATCCTGGACAGATGTCATACAGACCCTAAGAGAACACAAATGCCAGCCCAGGTTACTGTATCCTGCAAAACTCTCAATTAACATAGATGGAGAAACCAAGATATTCCATGACAAAACAAAATTTACACAATATCTTTCTACAAATCCAGCATGCTGCAAAGGATAATAAATGGTAAAGCCCAACATAAGGAGGCAAGCTACACCCTAGAAAAAGCAATAAACTAATCGTCTTGGGAACAAAACAAAGAGAAGTAAAGCACACAAACACAGTCTTACATCCAAATATGAATATAACAGGAAGCAATAATCACTATTCCTTAGTATCTCTCAATATCAATGGTCCCAATACCCAACAAAAAGAAATAGATTAACAAACTGGATATGCAATGAGGATCAAGCATTATGCTGCCTACAGGAAACACACCTCAGAGACAAAGACAGAAGCTACCTCAGAGTGAAAGGCTGGAAAACAATTTTCCAAGCAAATGGTCTAAAGAAGCAAGATGGAGTAGTCATTCTAATATTCAATATAATCGATTTTCAACTAAAAGTCATCAAAAAAGATAAGGAAGGACACTTCATATTCATCAAAGGAAAAATCCACCAAGATGAACTCTTAATCATAAACATCTATGCTGCAAGTACAAGGGCACCTATATACATAAAAGAAACCTTACTAAAGCTCAAAGTACACATTGCACCTCAAACAATAATAGTAGGAGATTTCAACACCCCACTCTCATCAATGGACAGATCATGGAAACAGAAATGAAACAGAGTTCTAGACAGAATAAGAGAAGTCATCAACCAAATGGACTTAACAGATACTTATAGAACATTCTATCCTAAAACTAAAGGATATACCTTCTTCTCACCACCTCGTGGTACTTTCTCCAAAATTAACCATATAATAGGTCATAAAACAGGCCTCAACAGATACAGAAAGATAGAAATAATCCCATGTGTCCTATCAGACCACCACAGGCTAAAGCTTGTCTTCAATAACAATAAGAGAAGAACACCCACATATACATGGAAGTTGAACAATGCTCTACTCAATGATAACCTGGTCAAGGAAGGAATAAAGGAAGAAATTAAAGACTTCTTAGAATTTAATGAAAATGAAGGTACAACATACCCAAACTTATGGGACACAATGAAAGTTGTGCTAAGAGGAAAACTCATACCTCTGAGTGCCTGCAGAAAGAAACAGGAGAGAGCATAAATCAGCCCCTTGACAGCACACTTCAAAGCTCTAGAACAAAAAGAAGCAAATACACCCAGGAGGAGTAGAAGGCAGGAAATACTCAAACTCAGAGCTGGAATCAACCAAGTAGAAACAAAAAGACTATACAAAGAATCAACAGAACCAAAAGTTGGTTCTTTGAGAAAATTAACAGGATAGATGAACCCTTAGCCAGACTAATGAGAGGACACAGAGAGTGTATCCAAATTAACAAAATCAGAAATGAAAAGGGAGACATAACTACAGAATCAGAGTAAATTAAAAAAATCATCAGATCCTACTACAAAAGCCTATATTCAACAAAACGTGAAAATCTGGAATAAATGAACAATTTCCTAGACAGATACCAGGTACCTAAGTTAAATCAGGAACAGATAAACCATTTAAACAATCCCATAACTCCAAAGAAATAGAAGCAGTCATTACAGGTCTCCCAACCAAAAAGAGCCCAGGTCCAGATGGGTTCAGCGCAGAATTCTATCAGACCTTCATTGAAGACCTCATACCAATACTATCCAAACTATTCCACAAAATTGAAACAGATAGAGCGCTACCGAATTCCTTCTATGAAGCCACAATTACTCTTATACCTAAACCACACAAAGACCCAACAAAGAAAGAGAACTTCAGACCAATTTCCCTTATGAATATCGACACAAACATACTCAATAAAATTCTGGCAACCCGAATCCAAGAGTACATCAAAACCATCATCCACCATGATCAAGTAGGCTTCATCCCAGGCATGCAGGCATGGTTTAATATACAGAAAACCATCAACGTAATCCATTATATAAACAAACTGAAAGAACAAAACCACATGACCATTTCATTAGATGCTGAGAAAGCCTTTGAGAAAATTCAACACCCCTTCATGATAAAAGTCCTGGAAAGAATAGGATTTCAAGGCCCATACTTAAACATAGTAAAAGCCACATACAGCAAATGAGTAGCTAACATTAAACTAAATGGAGAGAAACTTGAATGAATCCCACTAAAATCAGGGACTAGACAAGGCTGCCCACTCTCTCCCTACTTATTCAATATAGTTCTTGAAGTTCTAGCCAGAGCAATCAGACAACAAAAGGAGATCAAGGGGATACAGATTGGAAAAGAAGAAGTCAAAATATCACTATTTGCAGATGATATGATAGTATATTTAAGTGACCCCAAAAGTTCCACCAGAGAACTACTAAACCTGATAAATACCTTCAGTAAAGTGGGTGGGTATAAAATTAACTCAAATAAATCAGTAACCTTCCTCTACACAAAAGAGAAACAAGCCGAGAAAGAAATTAGGGAAATGACACCCTTCATAATAGTCCCAAATAATATAAAATAACTCGATGTGACTTTAACCAACAAGTGAAAGATCTGTATGATAAGAACTTCAAGCCTCTGAGAAAGAAATTGATGAAGACCTCAGAAGATGGAAAGATCTCCCATGCTCATGTATTGGCAGGATTAATATAGTAAAAATGGCCATTTTACCAAAAGTGATCTACAGATTCAATGCAATCCCCATCAAAATACCAATCCAAATCTTCAGAGAGTTAGACAGAACAATTTACAAATTCATCTGAAATAACAAAAAAAACCCAGGATAGCTAAAACTATCCTCAACATTAAAAGGACTTCTGGGGGAATCACTATCCCTGACTCAAGCAGTATTACAGAGCAATAGTGATAAAAAACTGCATGGTATTGGTACAGAGACAGACAGATAGACCAGTGGAATAGAATTGAAGACCTAGAAATGAACCCACACACCTATGGTCACTTGATTTTTGACAAAGGGGCCAAAACCATCCAATGGAAAAAAGATAGCATTTTCAGCAAATGGTGCTGGTTCAACTGGAGGTCAGCATGCAGAAGAATGCAGATTGATCCATTCTTATCACCCAGTACAAAGGTTAAGTCCAAATGGATCAAGGACCTCCACATCAAACCAGATACACTCAAACTACTAGAAGAAAATGTGGCGAAGAATCTTGAACCCATGGGCCCTGGAGAAAATTTCCTGAACAAAACACCAATGGCTTATGCTTTAAGGTCAAGAATCGACAAATGGGATCTCATAAAACTTCAAAGCTTCTGTAAGGCAAAAGACACTGTTGTTAGGATAAAATGGAAACCAACAAGTTGGGAAAAGATCTTTACTAATCCTACAACAGATAGAGGGCTTATATCCAAAATATACAAAGAACTCACAACATTAGACTGCAGGGAGACAAATATCACTTTTACAAAATGGGGTTCAGAGCTAAATAAAGAATTCACAGCTGAGGAATGCGAAATGACTGAGTCACACCTGAAGAAATGTTCAACATCTTTAGTCATAAGGGAAATGCAAATCAAAACAACCCTGAAATTTCACCTCACACCAGTGAGAATGGCTAAGATCAAAAACTCAGGTGACAGCAGATGCTGGCGAGGATGTGGGGAAAGAGGAACACTCCTCCATTTTTGGTAGAATTGCAGACTGGTAAAACCATTCTGGAAATCAGTCAGGAGGTTCCTCAGAAAATTGGACATTGAACTGCCTGAGGACTCAGCTATACCTCTCTTGGGCATATACCCAAAAGATGCCCCAACATATAAAAAAGACACGTGCTCCACTATGTTCATCGCAGCCTTATTTATAATAGCCAGAAGCTGGAAAGAACCCAGATGCCCTTCAACAGAGGAATGGATACAGAAAATGTGGTACATCTACACAATGGAATATTACTCAGCTATCAAAAACAATGACTTTATGAAATTCATAGGCAAATGGATGGAACTGGAAAATATCATCCTGAGTGAGGTAACCCAATCACAGAAAAACACACATGGTATGCACTCATTGATAAATGGCTATTATCCCAAATGCTTGAATTACCCTAGATGCACAGAACACATGAAACTCAAGAAGGATGACCAAAATGTGAATGCTTCACTCCTTCTTTAAAAGGGGAACAAGAATACCCTTGGGAGGGAATAGTGAGGCAAAGTTTAGAACAGAGGCATAAGGAACACCCATTCAGAGCCTGCCCCACATGTGGCCCATACATTGAGAGCCACCCAATTAGATAAGATGGATGAAGCAAAGAAGTGCAGGCCTACAGGAACCGGATGTAGATCTGTCCTGAGAGACACAGCCAGAATACAGCAAATACATGGGTGAATGCCAGCAGCAAACCACTGAACTGAGAATGGGACCCCCATTGAAGGAATCAGAGAAAGGACTGAAAGAGATGCAAGGGACTTGAGACCCCATATGAACAACAATGCCAGCCAACCAGAGCTTCCAGAAACTAAGCCACTATCCAAAGACAATACATGGACTGACCCTGGGCTCCAATCTCATAGGTATTAATGAATAGCGTAGTAAGAGCACCAGTGATGGGACGCCCTTTGTCCTGCCAAGACTGAGCACCTAGTGAATATGATAAAAACCAACCCTAAGAAAAATTATGCGTTCAAGTAATCACATTGAGTGGGAATAATTCAGTTCCCACTCTCATGGGTATCGACCAAAACTAAACAAAAGAAATATTCAAACATACAGACATTATGAATCAAATGGTCCTAATAAACATCTACAGACTATTTCTCCCAAACTCAGAAAATTATACCCTCTTCTGCACATGTCACAGATCGTATCTCAAACGCAAACATACTACAATGCAAGCTTTGAAACATACACAAAACGTTTTAGAAATTATACGCTTATCTTTCCAGACTACCATGTGTGAGATAAGTTGGACTTCAATATCAACAGGAATATTGAACTGGAATACATACAAAGAGCCTCTACTCAATAGTTTCCAGAGTCAGTGAAGGAGAAATAAATAAAAGACTACTCTAGAGATTTGGATATTTCAATGTTTCTTTGATTTTATGAGAATGAACTTGACATGATCTTCTGAGGTTTGCCAGACTTTCAGCATCTATATCATCTCAAAACTCGTTACACAATTTGATAGCGCTATCAAAATCTTATGGGTTGAGAGAAGTACTGTCTCCTTCTAATATCTTTATAAAATTGATTTACGACCAATGATACCTGTAGTTTCCTGTCCATAATAAACTCTCTAAGATTTTACAGAACAAATAAAGAAAATCTTCAGTTTGCTCTTGCTATGGAGTCCGTGGATGAGAGTCAACAGGAGAGCCTGATCATTTACCAAATGAAAGTGCTGAAATATTTGAATTTCCATTTTGCAGTTGTAAATTCACTCTACAATTTGACAGTCTCATTCATTGGGTTTGCTACAAAATCATGATATTTTCTTTGTGTTTTTAAAGATGAGATCATGCGTACATTGTTGCTAACGGGACCAAATTGGAAAACATCTGGGATACTTTCACAATACCTGGACCTATAGAAGTCTCAGCAGGAAACATTTTTGTAGGCTGATTGTGAAATAAGGTCTCCATTGATGAGCATTGTTGAGAATTAATGTAAAAGAGATGAAGCCATTTGGGATTATCATTCTCTGTAGTTAAGAGGACATTGTTGGGGCATAGTGGGACTTTCACACTTCCTTGTTTGAAACAGAGATGTGGGAAGAAGTAACAAATGAATTTTCTAGAACATTTTGAAGAAAATTATGTTTACCTATTCTTATGAAAACATTCTATATCATGCCTTGCATCTGTGTTTCTAGTTTCAGCTGAAACTTTTATGAATATTTCTATCCTGTCTTCATTTGACTCTGAACAATTCATTTCAATTGGAACTGGATAGGGCACACCATCTTAGACAATAATCAGATATCCTTCTTCTATTCTTTAGAAATGGAAAATACAGTTTGCTTTGTTTTGCAGTGAACAGTCCTAGTCAGCAGGCATTTACATGATATGATCTGAAATTAGCCATGCCTATGAATCAAAACCTCACCTAAAATATTATCTTTTATGTTGACATAGATGGTACTCTGGCACCAAGCTTTACAATGTGGGAATTTTGTTTATTTATTAACCCCATCCTTCTCACTGCTACCTTCCTGATTTTTTCTTCTTAACAAATTTTATAAGCATCTGCTTACTTTAACCTTAGTAAAAATGATACATATGCAGAAAAATCACAGGATCTAACAAAATATTTTGGGAATTTTGAAAAATTAATTTCACAACATGACCTGATGCTGCTCCCAATCAAGTCCTTCTCCGACAATAGCACACATTCTTTCTCTGACAAGGTGGTTGCCCCACTAGATAACTGTTTGAAACATCAAGTAACTACAGGGCTATACAAATTATCTACCACTGAGGCCAGGCAAGCAGTCCAACAAAACACATATCTACACAGACAAACAACAAATTTTTTAGGATAACATGTCCTGATGTTTTGTTTGGGACCCTGCTCAATCTCAGTTGAACAGTGTGATAAATGTAGGGGCTAGCTCCAGTCCTTTTATGCTCTTTGTTTGGTGATAAGGTCTCTGGTAGCTTCATGGATTCAGGTTGAATTGATTCTGATGATCTTTCTGAATTTATACTTTTGTGCCCTGAAATCCTCCCCATCTTCCATAAGATTCCCCATGTCCATTCAATGTTTGGTTATGGTCAGTGTCTATCTGAATCAAGTGTTGAGTGGAACCTCTCAGAGGACATGCTTCCTAGATTCACCATCCATAAGCCCAATAGAATATCAATAGGATGTCAAGGATGGGTCCTGACCACTGTGATGGGTCTATACATTGGGACTGTTATTACTTGTCATTCTCTCAGTCTCTGCCTCCCCCAACCATTTTATTCCCGGAAAAAGAATAATTCTTAGAGTCAAAATTTTTGTGGGTAGAGTTTGGTGTCTCTTGTCATAGAGATCTTGCCTGCCTAAAGGGTGGTCTTTTAAGTTCTATATCCCAGTGTTTGCAGTCACAGCTGAGATCACTTTCGTTGATTCATGGAATTACAATAGCAAGTATTTGACATATCCTCAATATATCCGCACTATGCCACCTAGCAGTTACAGATGTATCATTTATTCTTATGGCCATCTAGCCATCTCTCCTAACTCTTCTCATATCCCCACACTGCTTATTTTGTAATTGACTTATTTGGGTTATTGGTATCTAACTTCTTTGGTTCTTTATAAATTTTGGAATTGGATTGGTCCTTCACAACATCCTCTGCCCAAAATCACTTTCACAGTTTCCTGAGAGTTCAATTATTAATTGGTGATCTTAGAGCTTAAGTCACTGGTGTTCTTTTTCAAGTTGACTTCTGTACAAAGGTTTAAGATGAAATTTCATTATTTTCTGCTCTTTGGAATTAGTGTATCTGGCTTTACAGGGAGAGGTCAATGATCTATGATGTGATTTAAGAATTGATAAATATGTAGATATATTTGCATTCTTCATGAAGATATACATTTAGATTGGCAGTATTTCTTGAATGCTTTCTTTTCCATGGTGGTTTTTACCTTGTTGTCAATATTTAGAGTTTCAATAGAATTGTGTCTTTTTTATTTTGGGACTTTGATTCTATTCCATAGATCTATTTGTCTGTTACTGTATGATAGATAAAAATTCTTATAAAAGATTTCTGATGAGAAAAAATTAGTTCAAGGATGGTGATTAACTGAAATTTTTAGTGTTGAGAATTGTTTAATTTTCCATTTATTTCTGTTTTTCATATTGAAGTTGAATATTGCTCTGTCATGTATTCTTTTTATTCTGGAATTTTGATGGGAATTGCACTGAATCTCGAGAGAGATACATGAGCCTCAAGATCTTTTCATCTTCTTATATCTTCCTTGATTTGCTTCTTTAGCAACTTGAACTTCTTTTAATACAGATATTTCACTTGTTTGGTTAGAGTAACAGCAAGATATTTTACATTAATCATTACTGTTATAAAGGATTTTATTTTCCTAATTTCTCAGTCCATTTATCATGTTTTAGGTGATGGCTCTAGTTCTATCTCTGTTATGGATTCAGCTTCTTGAGTGAATAATATTTAATCTGCTGTGGGCATTCATCTGTAGAATGGTGGTTTACTTGTAAATACTGTTATGCCATCTACATATAAGTGATACTTTGAATTCTCCAATTTTTATCCACTTCATCTCCTGTAGTTGTCTTATTGCTCTAGCAAGAATTTTAAATATTGATTAAATAGATATGGAGAGAGTGAGTGAGAATTGCTTTAAGTTTCTCTTCATTTAGTTTGATATGGATATTAACTTGCTGTATATTGTTTGCAATATGTTTATATATGTGCTTTGTATCCGTGCTCTCGCTAATACTTTTAACATAAAGGGGTATTGGATGTTTTCAGAGGATTTTTAAACAACTAATGAGATGGGAGATCATCACATGATCTTTTTCTTTCATTTTGTAATATCATAGATTATGTGGATAGCATTTTTGGTATTGAACCATCCCTGCTTCCCTGGGATGAAACGTACTTGATCATGGTGGCTGGTGTTTTTGATATGTTCCTTGATTCTATTTGGAAATATTTTATTGAATATTTTTCTGCCAATTTTCACTAAGATTGACTGAGATTATTCATTCTTTATTGAATTCTGCGTTTAGAGTATCAGGGTAATTGTGGCTTCATAGAATGTCTTTGGCTGTGTTCCTTTTCTTTCTATTTTGTGGAATATTTTGAAGAATATTGGAATTAGCTCTTGCTGAAAGTCTGAGAGAATTTTGCTCTTGACCACCTGGTCCTAGACTGTTTTCTTTTCATTTTCTTTTCTCTTCTTTTATTTATTATTTTGGAGAATTTTAATGACATTTCTATTTAGAAACACATAAGGCTTTTAAATAATTTACCTGATCTTGATTTTATTGTGAAAAGTGGTATCTGTGTAGAAATCATCCTTATCTTTAACATGTTCTAATTTGGTAGACTACAGACATTTGAAGTGAGACCTACTAGTTCTTTTGTCAGTCAGTATTTGTCTTTTGACTCTGATTTTGTTTATGGTCACTTATATATTTTCTTTCAAATGGCTAATGGTTTGTCTAGCTTCTTAATTTTCTTACAGAACCAATTTTTTTGTTTGTTGCTTTTCTTTTAATCAGTTTGTTTGATATGGTTAGTATATATACCACTGATGGTTCTTTTTTTTATAGAGCTCTTAATTTTGGGTTAAATAACTTGTCCATGATTTTAATTTCTTTGTGGTGTCACTTTGTTGTGTGAACAAATCCTATTAATTACTTCTTTTTGTATCCCATAATTTTGATTATATTGTGCCTTAATTTTCATTAAATTCTTTGAAGATTTGGTTTATAACATTTCTTTCTGACCAAAATATTGTTGATAATAGAGTTGTTCAATTTACATGACTTTAATAACTGGGATTTGTGAGTATTTTGTGGTAAGTCTAGGTGTGATGTATGACAATCTGATAAGATACAAGGCGTTATTTCAATTTTCTTATGGTGTGTGTTTGACCAAGCTGGCTGGTCAATTTGGGAAAAAGATCAATCAGTGGTGAGAAGGAATTATATGTTTTGTTTTGCATGTGACATATTTTTATAGATGTTTGTTAGATTTATTTGATTCTTATACCTATTGGTTTCATTATTGTGTGTTTGGTACTGGCGTGGATGACCATGGGTTGATGAGAATGGAGTGACAAAATCTCATATTAAAAGTGTGGCGTTATGTTTGTAGTAAATCTCGACTAATAAGCCCCACATCAAAAAACCATAAAACAAAAACAAAGACCAATAAGCTTTAAAACTTTCGAATGATATTATGTATAGATTGAGCAGATGTGCACTATACTATATTTACTAGTGATGAGATACCTGGCTACTTGCAACTTTTCAGGATCATAATTATTTCAGGGCTCCTTGCCTTCTTCCTCCTCTTCCTCAGTCTTTTCCCCTCTCTTTTAGCTCTCTTTCCTAACCTTTCTCTAAAGGCCCCATCCACACCTGTCGTTCCATTTTGTACCCCTGAGTATGACATAAGATCTGTATTTTTTCTGTATTTGTTTGTGTGTGTGTATGTGTGTATATATGCATATATTTATATGTGTTCTTGTACATAGTTGTGTGTCATACTGTTTCTATGTTTTATGGTGAATAGGACTATCTCTGTATGTGCCTGAATATTTATATTTGGCTGGGCGCTATATGTGTATGTGTGCAAATAACTGTGGCATGTATCTGTGTGGATGTGGTCTTTCTGTATGCAGGAGTACATAAGCATGTGTGTGAGCATATTTGGTGTTGGTAATCACATCTGTATTTATGTATTACACTGTCCACTGAAAAAGTAAAAATAATAAAAAACATAAAAATACTATTTATCCATTTGCTTTTACTGAGAATTCTTCCCTGAATGCCTTCACTAAAGTTCCCTATAGGGTTAAATGAGAATACATTTTCTATATCAAAGTAGGGTATATACGTTATACCTATTCTACACTGTCTTTCAGCTATACTCACTTTTGAATAAAACCTTCACTAATCCTTTTAAGAACACAGTAAAAAATATAGACCAGAAGAAAAGTAAAGGAAAGAGTATGACATTTTCTACATTTGGAATTTTCCACATGGTCATATACTTAAGAGTAAAAGATGAGGGGAAGTTTATTCCATATTTTACAAGTGGGGAAACAGCTCTAGTTATGTGAGGGTATAAGTGAGCCACTGGAAGTACTCATGTTGGTTTGACTTAACATGCTAATCTAAATGAAACGGCATTAAACACTGTCAACTGAGCCATTTTTGGTGTTTATCAGCAATGAGGAGCTCTATCATGAAATGTTGGGGTTAGATTATGTATCCTACCATATATTTTGCAAATGCATTGATATGTTTGACTACACAACATTGGTCTCTTTTTCTGTTTAATTGGCTGGCTAGAACTTCCGTGTGTTATACTGAATAGATGGGAAATAGTGGCAGCCTGCCTTGGTTCTTTCATAGAGTGGACGGTAGTACTGGTTGGTGTATATTGCTTTTATGATGTTTAGGAAGTGTTATTATGTAATTCCACGGCTGCTTTTCAAGACTTTTAACATGAAGGGGTGTTGAATTTTGTCAAATGCTTTCTCAGCATCTAATGAAATGATCATGTGGTTTTGTTCTTTCAGTTTGTTTATATAATGGATCACGTTGATGGTTTTCCGTATATTAAACCATCCCTGCATGCCTGGGATGAAGCCTACTTGATCATGGTGGATGATTGTTTTGATGTGCTCTTGGATTCGGTTTGCCGGAATTTTATTGAGTATTTTTTGCATCCAATATTCATAAAGGAAAATTGGTCTCAAGTTCTCTTTCTTTGTTGGATCTTTATGTGTGGTTTGTATCAGTGTAACTGTGGCTTCATATAAAATTGGGTTATGTTTCTTCTATTTTGTGTGGGATATTTTGTGGAAGTATTGGTATTAGTTCTTCTTTGATGTTCTATGAATTTTTCAATCATCTGGTCCTGGGTGGTTTGTGTTTTTGTTGTTTTATTTTTTTTTTTTTTTGGTTTTGAGAGAGACTTTGTGATTATTTCCTATTTGCTTGAGAGTTGTGACTGTTAGATGGTTAATCATCCTAATTTAATGTTATTACTGGTAGTTGCCTAGAAAATCACTCATTCTTCTGATGTTCAGTTTTGTTGAATCAGACTTTTGTAATAGGATCTGTTCATCTCTTTTAATTTCCTATGTTCCTACTGTTATCAGTTCCTTTTCATTCCTGATTTTGTTAAAAATTTTCATTGTCTCTGTGCCATCTGTTTAATCTGCGTAATGTTTATCTATGTGTTGTTTTATAAAAAAAGAACCAGCTCTTGGTTTTGTTGATACTTCGTTTCTTTTACGGCAACGGTTGATTTCAGCTCTTGATTTAATCGTATTATTAAATTGATTATTTCTTGCCATCTCTCCTATTAAGTGCATTGTTTCTTTTATTGAACTGCAGGTGTGCTGTCAAGCTGTAATTGCAGTCTCGTTTCTAAATGGAACTCAGGATATGAGTTTTCCTCCTTGTAACTCTGCTTTCATTTGTGTCCCATAGTTTCCATGCATTAGCTTTATTTTCATCAAATTCGAAAAAATCTTAATTACATTTTGTTCTTCCCCTAACCATGTTATAGTTGAGTAGATAAGACATTGGTAAGATGTTTGTGTGGAGCTTTCTGTTATTTTTGGTCTTATTGTGAGACTAACATAGTCCTTTATTGGTCCATTGGATGTTTTGTGATGATTCAATATACATGCATCTGTTGGTTTTACTTGCATCCGATTGTAGTTTTTGAAGAAAAGTACCTTGAGGTCCTAAGAAGAAGTATGAGTGTTTGGGATTTAGCTTAGTGTTAGGCGCTTGCCTATGGTCTGGAAAGGCCTTCAGAGTTGGTCCCCAGCTCCGAAGAAGAAGAAGAAGAAGAAGAAGAAGAAGAAGAAGAAGAAGAAGAAGAAGAAGAAGAGGAGGAGGAGAAGGAAGAAGGAGGAGAAAGAAGAAAAGAAGAGGAAGAAGAAAGTATACCTTTGTTTTGGTGCAAATGTTCTGGAATACCTATTAAATCATTTGTTCATAACTTTAGATTTATATCTCTGTCCTTTATAGTCTGTCCATTGGTGAGAGTGGGATGTTGACATTTCCTACTATTATTGTGTGAGAGTTTGTTCAATGTTTGAACTTCCAGTAATATTTCTTTTACAAATGTGGGTGCTTGCATTTGGGGCCCATAGATGTTCAGGGTGAGGAGTTCATCCTGGTGGATTTTTTTTGCTGATGCATTGTGGTGTCCATTTGATCTTTTTGGATATTTTGATTGGGATATCTAACATTGGACATTAAAGTGGCTTTAAGCCATTTGAGGTTAACCTTGCTTTTCCAGTCTTTATTTTGAGGTGTGTCTGTCTTTGTTACTGATGTGTGTGTGTTACCTGTGTATTTTTATGAAATACTGGATAAATTTATATATCCAGCCCATTATTCTCTGTCTTGTAGTAGAATTAATTACATTGTTTGAGAATGTGGGAGCCAACGACTGCTGCTTCCTGTTATTTTTTTGTTATAGGTAAGAATTAATGCTTTAGTAAATTCTCTTCTTTTGAGTTGTTGTGGTTAATTTCTTGTTTTTTCTAGGGTATAATTTCCTTCCTTGTGTTGGCCTTTTCCTTCTATTATCTTCTATAAGGCTGGATAATTGGAAAGTTATTTATGCAGAATTTGGTCTCTCCTTGTAGGTTTCAACATTCATGATGATTGAGAGTTTTTCTGGGTATAATAGTTTGGGCTGGCATTTTCAATCTTTTAGCATCTGTGATTTTGCCAAGATTGTCTGTCTTTTGAAACCTGTTGAAAGTCAGGTGTAATTCTGATACTTATGACTTTATATGTTGCTTGACCCATTCCTTACCACTTTCCAATATTCTTTGTTCTGTACATTTTAATTATAATGCCATGAAGGTTTTATTTTTATTTTTTTTTTATTAACTTGAGTATTTTTTGAGGTGTTGTTCCTTTCAGG